>NC_031477.1:1210042-1214205 GCF_000006565.2 Toxoplasma gondii ME49
ACGGGCTGCAAGAAGTTACGGATGATGCTACCTGTTTTTCGATTTACTTATCTGCATGCCAGGTGCTTCACCAAATCGATTGGTTTTTCTCCTGGATACCCCTAGTGGGTAGCGCGACTGCGCCGGTTGAGAGACCCACTCGAGTTGGGGAAGCTGCCTAGCTGCCATCGAAGGGACGAAGCAGCCCGGCTTGTAATGAACTGACTGCCGACACCGATGAGTAGTTGTTTTCTTCCCCTTGAATGTGCTAACTTATATAGGGACTCAGCACTCTTTCCGCCCTCCACACACACTAGGCGCAAATAACAAGGTTATTGTGTTTCGGGTGTATTTCAAATCTTGCGTTGACTGTTTTCTAGTCAAGATGGCGTCGGCGCCGGTCCGCGTTGTCTGCCTGGCTGTTCTCATGGCCTCTATCCGACACTGCGCCACCTCTGAGATAAGTGACACTTTGATAAAGACGGATTTCTCGATCACAATCCCCAAAGAGGGACTTCAGGCGCACGTTGAGAAAATCTTTCACCTCGGGCCATCTCAGACTCTAGGTGTGTTCGACTTCTCCAACAGTGCGAGTTACTTGCCGGCAAGCCCCGCCACCGAGACCGGAAAAAGGTCGTCGGATCAGGTCGGCAGCAGTGCTTTTGCGTTTGAGAACGGTAAGTGCAACTTCGACAGAGTCATCGGGTACAACCAACTCTTCCCCGGATACGAGACACCCCTGTGGGTTCGTGCTTCCTCTCCAGCGAACTCGGACGAGGAGGGGTCGACAGAGGTGACGACGTACAAGTTTACGAATCCTCCCGAAGAGAACTTGTATGGAAGGGTCAGTTTCTGCATACGTTTCAATACTGTCGGGGCCACTGAAGAATCAGACGGCACTTCAGTGACAACACAGAGGCCTACTTCTGGATCCAGTGAATCACAAACCGAAAACCCGCAGACATCCCCCGGAGAATCGACAGAGCAAGATGGGCAAACGCCGTCTCCGGCCCCTCCCAGCGGTGGCCCAGATAACAACAACTCCGACCCTTCAAGCGGCAGTGAAGATAACGACGGTGTGAATCAAAATGGAGAAGATGGCCAATCAGAAGGAGACGCAGGCGAAACCGAATCCAGTGTGCCAGGTACATTGAACAATCATGTCGCAAGTGAAATTTCGGAAGCTCAGATCAAATCAACAGCACTATCTTCAGGCGCAACTCCGGGTTATGACGCGGTTCCAGGTCAGGAAGGCGTACAGACGAGGAGGCTGTCAGAACAGAGCGAGACAAAAGACCCATTCTACTTAACTATTGTGGTACACTCCGCTGCTTGGGGCCTCGTCAGCAACGCGACTGCACTCTGGGTTTCTCTTTGTGTCATGGTAGCCACTTTGCTGCAGACCGTCTGGTGAAGTAAGAAGGAGGTAGCCAGCTAGGTGTAAGCTGATCGTCAAGGGCAGACCGGAGGACAAGGAAACAACACGAACAACTTCACAGAACCTGAGTCTCGTAATCTTGACAGTTGTAATGAATCAGAGTTTACTACGAAGACGTCGAACGCAACTCTGCAACGCTGGACTAAAGGTGGTGAATTGGGTAGTAAGCCACCACGCGTCCAGGCCATGTACAGATCACTGCTGGTTACGACTCAAACACCCAGACTCGCACACCGATGTATGGAACATAGTCACGCAGGCGCACATCATGGCGATACGATAACACTCTTCAGACGAGGGCTGTAAAGAAACTCCGGCACGGTGACAGCTGAAAAGAGGCGCGCTGCGGTCCTGAATATTAGTGTGATCCCACAAGGCACACGAAGCAAAAGTCGGTCACGTTACGCGATACGTGCACCATTCAGTAAACAGAAATACCCCTGCATCTTCCCACAATTCATGGTAGCCGAGAATACGGTAAACGTCACTCTCAGCTTCTCTGTGAGTCATGCATCTTGTGTGTGCGTGAGACGGTTCCTAGAGATCACTGGAAGCGCCGGCGAAGATTCAGCCTCATCAGCACTAGATTGCACATGCGTTTCTGTGACATGTCCTATTCAACACTCTGTCATGGCACGACGCGGGGGGACTCCGGTGGTGGCAACTGGACTCACGTCAGACACGTTGTATCTTAGATAGCGCTGTGCTGCGTCGGACGGCAACGCGCCAGCAACTGCAGAGTGACAGCCCAGAGTGGCGCGTCCACAGCTGCGCCAATCACGTACGACAACCGGTGTGCGAAGATGATTGTCTTTCCGTTTTTGGCACCCCTGCACAGAACAGCATTTGCCCCGAGTAAAGCCGAAGACCAAATGCAAGGAAAGGAGACAAATAGCGCATGTGTATTTGTTCAACTAGCCTCAACGGGTCTCCCCACTGCTCTGGATGTTCAGCCACGGAGTCACGTTGTTCCCAGAGTCGCGTAGACTGTGGAAAGCTACTCACCTGATGTACTTCCGGAATATCGAGAAATGTCTAGCCCCCATCCCACCTCATATTCATGAGGTTCTTCTAGCTGCGTCCGCGTTGCGACTATATTTGAGGCGAAGCGACGACCGTTTTACTCAGTGTGAGCTAGTAACAAGCTTAATGCGAGCTGGTAAATAGATCCCTGCTACCCACCGGCATTTACTATGATTGGTTTAGAACCGAGCAGCATTTGAGTCACGCGGTCGGCCCACTCACATGCTTGACTTGGGCTCAGACACAGAAAGAGCGACCACACTGAATGAGAGTGGAGACACACCCTTACCATCAAGACATCTCGTAAACCAGTCTGTGCAACTTCCACTGGTTGCCTAGAGCCCATGCAGGAGCAGCAACATCAAGAATCTCCCAATGCGGCGTATTTGGGTCACTGTTCAATAAAGACCAGTTTTCCGGTACGCCAATGTCACTTCAAATGCCCCTCAAATCCTAGCATTATGTGCATTACCCCTATATTAGTGGCAAAATTCACCTCTGGTAGTTCAAGCAAGATCAAAGTCCAGTTGGATGTCCCTGAATGACTGTCCTACGACTTCCGAGTACTGTCACCACGTCCGAAGAGAGACGAATGCGAAGCAACGGCATCTCAGCGGTTTAAAAAGCCACATTCTATCCTGTTCCACCCTAATCTCTGTGTCTTTTGGCAGTACGGTCTTATTTAATAGTGGGGTCTGCCGAGGTGCAAGAATATCAGCAAGACTTGCTTGAATTCTGCCTAGTCCGCCACGGGTTTTGCCCTGCGCCTGGACTGGCACGGCCGACACGGTGGGACAACCTAGCCTGGCATCGACTCGAGCAGAATGAGTCAGCTCACTCGCTGTGCATCTTGACAGAGATTTTCCTGAAGCTCTATACGGCTGCAAGAGTTACGGATGATGCTACCTGTTTTTCGATTTACTTATCTGCATGCCAGGTGCTTCACCAAATCGATTGGTTTTTCTCCTGGATACCCCTAGTGGGTAGCGCGACTGCGCCGGTTGAGAAACCCACTCGAGTTGGGGAAGCTGCCTAGCTGCCATCGAAGGGACGAAGCAGCCCGGCTTGTAATGAACTGCCGACATCGATGAGTAGTTGTTTTCTTCCCCTTGAATGTGCTAACTTATATAGGGACTCAGCACTCTTTCCGCCCTCCACACACACTAGGCGCAAATAACAAGGTTATTGTGTTTCGGGTGTATTTCAAATCTTGCGTTGACTGTTTTCTAGTCAAGATGGCGTTGGCGCCGGTCCGCGTTGTCTGCCTGGCTGTTCTCATGGCCTCTATCCGACACTGCGCCACCTCTGAGATAAGTGACACTTTGATAAAGACGGATTTCTCGATCACAATCCCCAAAGAGGGACTTCAGGCGAACGTTGAGAAAATCTTTCACCTCGGGCCATCTCAGACTCTAGGTGTGTTCGACTTCTCCAACAGTGCGAGTTACTTGCCGGCAAGCCCCGCCACCGAGACCGGAAAAAGGTCGTCGGATCAGGTCGGCAGCAGTGCTTTTGCGTTTGAGAACGGTAAGTGCAACTTCGACAGAGTCATCGGGTACAACCAACTCTTCCCCGGATACGAGACACCCCTGTGGGTTCGTGCTTCCTCTCCAGCGAACTCGGACGAGGAGGGGTCGACAGAGGTGACGACGTACAAGTTTACGAATCCTCCCGAAGAGAACTTGTATGGGAAGGGTCAGTTTCTGCATACGTTTCCAGACTG
>NC_031477.1:1214569-1215990 GCF_000006565.2 Toxoplasma gondii ME49
ACTCCGCTGCTTGGGGCCTCGTCAGCAACGCGACTGCACTCTGGGTTTCTCTTTGCCTTTGGTAGCCACTTTGCTGCAGACCGTCTGGTGAAGTACGTAGGAGGTAGCCAGCTAGGTGTAAGCTGATCGTCAAGGGCAGACCGGAGGACAAGGAAACAACACGAACAACTTCACAGAACCTGAGTCTCGTATTATTGACAGTTGTAATGAATCAGAGTTTAATACGAAGATGTCGAATGCAACTCCTCAACGCTGGACTAAAGGTGGTGAATTGGGTAGTAAGCCACCACGCGTCCAGGCCATGTACAGATCACTGCTGGTTACGACTCAAACACCCAGACTCGCACACCGATGTATGGAACATAGTCACGCAGGCGCACATCATGGCGATACGATAACACTCTTCAGACGAGGGCCGTAAAGAAACTCCGGCACGGTGACAGCTGAAAACAGGCACGCTGCGTTCCTGAATATTAGTGTGATCCCACAAGGCACACGAAGCAAAAGTCGGTCACGTTACGCGATACGTGCACCATTCAGTAAACAGAAATACCCCTGCGTCTCCCACCAGTCATGGTAGCCGAGAATACGGTAAACGTCACTCTCAGCTTCTCTGTGAGTCATGCGTCGTTTTTGTGCGTGAGACGGTTCCTAGAGATCTCTGGAACCGCCGGCGAAGATTCAGCCTCATCAGCACTAGATTGCACATGCGTTTCTGTGACATGTCCTATTCAACACTCTGTCATGGCACGACGCGGGGGGAGTCCGGTGGTGGCAACTGGACTCACTTCAGACACGTTGTATAATAGATAGCGCTGTGCTGCATCGGCCAGTAGATCTATGGGCTGGTGCCCTTGGCTTTGCTATTCTGTTTACTCTAGGAGGTACAAAAGGTGTGGTCCTGGGTAGTGCAGGTTTTCCGCTACTGCTTGGACTGTGTATCGTGTCCTTACAGTAGTACTATCAAGCCTCGCCTCTCAAATGGGTTTCAAGGGAAACATAGAGTTCTCATGCTTGATCGGCGTCCAACCGCAACTACAAGCTGGACTACTGGATCAGATTTTGAATGTCTTTGTTTACTGGATACAAGTTCATTCCTTTATTATTTATCTCAGTCAGAGTCAGGTTTGATATTCTGAACCACCCGATCTAGAACGACGATGTCTTTTTGTCATTATATAAATCTCGTAATGCTTATCAAGGCCCTTGTATCTATTTAGCTCATTGCGTAGTTAGCATCCCCTCGGGCACACCTTATCTTTCATCGGTGTGCACTAAGTCTAAACGCATGTTACAATTTCGTTTCCTCCTGGAAGCGATACCTTTAGTATATACAGCAAGGGAAAACGACAAGTCAGAGAGACAGAAAACAAACTGTCTCCAGACCTTCTTACGCAGCTCACGTGCTACACCTGACGGGG
>NC_031477.1:1216851-1394444 GCF_000006565.2 Toxoplasma gondii ME49
TGTTTTCTTCCCCTTGAATGTGCTAACTTATATAGGGACTCAGCACTATTTCCGCCCTCCACACACACTAGGCGCAAATAACAAGGTTATTGTGTTTCGGGTGTATTTCAATCTTGCGTTGACTGTTTTCTAGTCAAGATGGCGTCGGCGCCGTTCCGCGTTGTTTGCCTGGCTGTTCTCATGGCCTCTATCCGACACTGCGCCACCTCTGAGATAAGTGACACTTTGATAAAGACGGATTTCTCGATCACAATCCCCAAAGAGGGACTTCAGGCGAACGTTGAGAAAATCTTTCACCTCGGGCCATCTCAGACTCTAGGTGTGTTCGACTTCTCCAACAGTGCGAGTTACTTGCCGGCAAGCCCCGCCACCGAGACCGGAAAAAGGTCGTCGGATCAGGTCGGCAGCAGTGCTTTTGCGTTTGAGAACGGTAAGTGCAACTTCGACAGAGTCATCGGGTACAACCAACTCTTCCCCGGATACGAGACACCCCTGCGGGTTCGTGCTTCCTCTTCAGCGAACTCGGACGGGGTCGATTCGACACAGGTGACGACGTACATGTTTACGAATCCTCCAGAAGAGAAGTTGTATGGAAGGGTTAGTTTTTGTGTTCGCTTCAAAACAGTTAGACCGCCTACAGGCTCGGAGGGAAGTTCGACGTCAACCACGAAGCCGACCACTGTAGCGCCTCAACTGGAAACTGAAGAGCCGGCGGAACAACATGAGGCGGAGGGCGAGAGCACAGACCCGGTGACGCCTGGTAGCACACCTACACCACCCTCTGCCGAGCCCGAGCAAGAGGGGAACCAAGCGGATGGAGGCGCCGACACCCACCGCCCAGGAAACGGCGGGACCGGCCAAGAGTCTCCAGACGGCGAAGATCATGAGAACCCTGCCGCCGGCAAACCCCAACCTGAAGTTGAATCACAACACAAACAGCAGAATGATGTTGTCGAAGACCTGCAGAATGCGGACAACAGCTCCCAAACGTCGCCCTCTGGCGGTAGCAGTTCAGGTAATCCACACGGCAATGTCGAGATTCCAGGCACACCTGGATCCGGAGTCGTGAGAGGAGAAGCTTCAGAGCAACACGATCATGGAGATTCCAGATTGCAAACAGACAAAGAGACTCTGGGAAACGACAAGGGATCGCTCGAGGCCGAGGAACCTTCCGCAGCTGTGTCACCAGTTCCCACTGAGGCTGATGTTCATCATGGTGATAACGTACACTCGCGAAGGCTGGCAGAACAAGACGAGACAGAAGACACCGTCTATTTAACGGTTGTACTGCACTCTGCTGCTCGGTCCTTCACCACTGTCACGGCTTTACTCTTGGCTGCTTTGTCTGTCATGGCAACTGCCCTGCTGGATGCCTTTTAGGTGGGGGGATCTGCAGTGTCGGGTCGGTGTGCGCGGCTCCTGACGGACAGAAAACACACGTGAAACAACGGAGACAGGTTTCGAAACGGACGAAGGGAATGGACTGGCAATTCCTTCGTGGAGCCTTCGACTACCCTTTGTTACAACTTACAAGAAACCCTCTCTTCAGCGAATTTAGAGATCGGAGTAGGATTTTGTTCAGAGATACGGTCTCGAAACGACCCTCGTGTTTATCTCTTTGTATCGAAGGAATGGAGGACTCCTAGCAATTCAGAAAGCATTGAGAATTTGTGTAATTCATTGCTGTGGATGGCTCGAGTGACGAGATTGAAATATCCCAGCGTGAGGTTGTGTCAGAGCTTCCAAACACCAATTCCTACTTCGGCGAGCACCCCCGAGGAAAAACAAGCCACCTCGACAGCTACTCTGAGGGAACCGATCTTCACTATTCGCCGTCGAGAAGAATACAAGACTGCGAAAGGGACTATCTTGTTGTTAACCTGATTACGAAACCATAAAGTACTTGAAAGCATTTAAAGTTGCTTTGAATAAATTTTCTCTAGTAATTCCTACCGTCACATCTTTTGTATTTCCCTCGACACTTCGGCTTCCGCTGCTTCAGTGAAACAGGGACGACGGTACATCTCTGTTTAAAAGCTGCGCTTTTTCAGTCATCCTCTCCACCAAACCTACTTCGTCTCTTTGCAAATACCCACAGACTTTTTCGCATCGTTTGTCCACTTCCTCCTCAGTCTCTCGCCCCCATTTTCTTCTCAGCGACTTCCCTACAGAACACTTCCGTCACACACGCGACCAGTTGAGCAGCTGAGCCTTCCGTCATTCTCTCCAGTGTGAAGCGATTTTGCGGCAAACAGATTGGCGTCACCGCAGTGATCGAAAAGCTTTCCTGAGTCGCTCCTCAGACTTGGTTGTGTCGGCATAACCCTGTCGTCTCATGTACACCAGTGTGCCCTTTGCTTCGCAGACGCATTTAACATGTACCTATATCAGATGTATGTGATCTCCCGCTACACTGAGCAAGGCCATCATCGAGATGCCGTCTGTGTTCGCCAGGCGACTTTTGTTTACAACACAAGAAACAACTTGCCTGGGCGACTTAACAGAGCAATCTGTCCGTGCTTCCATTGTGGTCAGCACCGCTGCACTGACGATGGCAATTTCTGAGACAGATTACATCGACTGCCATTGCATGCGCCAACTCCTGTACGCCCGCGATGATCGGCACTACTCCGAATATTTGTCGCGTTAGCTACGGTTCTCGATTCGCGCATTCAGATTTCCAGTTCCGACTCCTCTGCGTAGCTGCTGCAAGAACAGCCCCTGTGTGCGGTAACCCTAGGCCTTTTTGTTCGACGTCTGTCAAAATGTCGTCGAATCCATTCGAACACAAGGTTGTGCGGTGCATCATCCTGGTGCATTTATTCACATCTACGTAAATAACACAAGTCATTCTTTGCATACACCTGACCAGGTGAAGCATGCAAAATACAGACATGTGCATGCCAGCCTGTCTATGAACATGCGTCCAGAACAGAAATACGCTCCGGTCGCAGGGAAACGAAATACCTTCTGTCTTGTTCTATCGTTCTCCCTTCCTCTTCCTCTCACCGCCTCTGCGTTTTCTCTCTCTACTCTTCATTTGTTTTGACCTCCGGACTGGCCCCGAGTGCACTCGACGTATGTTGCGCGGTCTGCCCTGCGTCGCGAGTTCACAGCCAGGAGAGAACGGCCTTGATTTTGTCGAGGACCGCGTCTGGGACCCTCTGTCTGATTTCTTCTCCTGAGAAGATGCGCAGCATGTCGTTGCCGCAGTACGCTGTGCAGAACGTTTTCTGCAGGATGCCAACGACCGAGAGAGGCTCCGCCCTCAGCGCGGAGAGGAATCCCTCGTTTCGTTTCGAAAACAGCGCTTTGGAGAACAAGTGCAGGCCATGGAAAGGTCCTGATTTTCCGAGAATCTGCAGCTCGAGAAAGCCCTCGGCACTTCGCTCCTCTGTCCAGAAAATGTCGCTCTCCAGAACTGGAAAGCGGCCTCGCTGTGGCCCAGGCTGAAGCGGCTCGAATGAGAGACTCCCAAACAGCCACAGCGGCCGCACAAATGGCCCTACAGCCGCTTCTTCTTGTTGTTCTTTTCCATCGCCCGCGTCTCCTTCGCGACTCTCTCCGACCTCCAAGGACGTCGGAGACGCAGCGCCGGGGAGGCGCCGAGGTTTCGGCGGCGAATTCGCGAAGCGCAAGACGTACCAAGTCTCTTCGCTTTGGTGCAGAGGTTTCCGCCTTCTCTGAGCCTTTGCGCCCTCCGTACGCTCTTGAGCTTCGGCCTCCTCGCGCTCGCGCTCCTGCCAGACGCCTGCGACTCCCGCCGTGACCCACCGGCGGTAGAAGACGGCGCGGAAGGCGAGAGGCCCCAGGAGCCCCCACTTGCCGACGGCGAGGCGGCCGACAGAGGCGGCGGCGAGATGTCGGTCGATGTAGTGCAGGAGGTCTCGGAGGAACAGGTGACTCTTCTTCTTGAATTTGAAGACGGAGTTCGTCAACTCGCACGGCCGAAACGCCGTCCGGTCTCGGCTGCGCTGCCTCGCCCACGCTTTCTGCGCCGCCTTGGCCGCGGCCTGCGTATCGTCCCGCGGTGGGCGAAGGCCTGCTTCGTCGCGCTCGAAATTTGGGTTTTCGCAGACCAGAAAGGACGGCAGAGAGGCAAAGGACCGCAGGGTCAGGACGTCGACGTCAAGGTACAAACCGCCTTCCTTGTAGAGAAAAAGCACCCGCAAAATGTCCGACACCGTCGCCTGCCGGGCACGCCGAAGGAGCCCAAACAACGCGCTGTTGTCCGCCAACGAAGACACCCGAAGCGACGACGCACGCGCAGCCAGGGGCGTATCTGGGGAACACCAAGAAGAAAAAGTGGGGCAGCGGACAGGGAGACGCAGAAAAACAAGTGAAATGAACTCTACGAAGAGAAGAAAACGAGACGAGACGGAGGGCGAGATGTCCATCTCAAGAACAAAAAAACTCGTACTAAAGAACATGCTATGTGAAGTGGACACACCGCCAGTTAGAGAAAGCATGCTTCGGTAACTGGAGCAAGCAAGTGATTCCATGAAGAGCCGATGTACATGCGTAGATCTACACATTTGATGTCTTTACTCTAGATAGGGCGATAGGCATGCGAGAGAGGAGATGTCACACCTCCTCTTTACACACAGATGTTTAGAAAACGGTACATATTGACTGCTTGGAAGAAGATCTGGAAGCAAAGTCTTCTCTGGCCCCGCATCCAAGGCCGCAACTGCTCCATGGGAGGGCGGCTGAAACGTCGCGTGAGGACGTTCTCTCAAGAAAAACTCTTCCACTCCGTTCTTGGAAGAGGACCCCCCCTCACCCAGAGAAACAGCTGTTTTTTTCGCAGTCCGTCCACGCAAGACGGCGACGAGAGATTCCTGAAACCCAGAAGACTCACCGACGAGGTACGGCTTCAAGGTGACATGCTGGACGTACTGCAGGTCGTAGCCTTTCCGCCAAAAAAGTTGAAGCTGAGAGAGGTGAAGCCCCCGCACACTCTCGATTCGTCGCCGCATGGCGTCGCTCTTGCGCCTCCTCCACGACGCAAAGAAGGTCCCACCCCCCATGTTTTCCTTGCCCTTCGACCCTGTCTCCGAGCTCGCGCCCGCGTCCTGGTTCCGAGGCGAGACGGAGCCGGCGGCCTCTCCGCTGTCCCAGAGGAAATCGTCTTCGTCTGGTGTAGGGAAAACCACATGGAGTCTCAGTGTGCTGCGGGGGGCAGAGGCGAAGAAACTGTCGATCGACCATAACTCTTTCGCTGTCAGCGGCTCTGTTCCTCCCCAGTACATGTGCGCAACGAATCTCTCTTCCCCTAAATGGCTACGAAAGGAAGAAGGAGAGGGAGAGGAAGAAGAAGAAGAGGGAGAAGAAGACGGCGTACGTAGGCGGATGGGCAGAGAAGAGCAGCCGTCGTAGAGAGAGACGCGGCCGCTGCATGCGTCTTCAGGCGAGGGAGGTGAAGGACGTTGTTGGCTTGCCGTGCGGCTTTCGCGTTGACCGGCTAGACTTCCTTCTCTCTCAGCGTCTTCTCTTTCCTCGGATACCGGAGACGCGAGAGCGCTCAACAGCGAAACGAAGCGGACGCCGTACTCGCGGTCCACACTCACACAGACATGTCGGCGCAGATCCGCCTCTGTGTAGGCTCCGAAACGAGACGCGGAGATCGGAGTTTTCCCCGAGGCGACGACTCGCCAGTTCGGCAGGAACAACGACGCGCTCGGGCGCCTCCTCGCCCCTCCCGCCGAAGTGTCTCCGCTCCCTTCCGGCTCGCCGCGCTTGTCTGCGGCTCCAGCGTGCAGCGCTGCCCGCTCCAGAGTCCAGGGCGCCTTGGCGTCGAGCTGAGAAGACGCGCGCTTCTTTACTCTCTCGAGGAGTGAGCGGAACATCTCGTTGCTTTCGAGGGCGTCCACGCCTGCAGAAGAGCTGCCTTCCAGGATTGACAGCAGCGACGCAGCGAGAGACGCGTCTCCACCGACCTGAGAGTCGTCTGACGGAACAGCGATCAGTTCAACGCAAGTCAGAGGCGACGCGGCAGCCCTCTCCCTCGCAAGCGCCTGAGCCTCTTCGCTCTCTTCTGATTCCACAAAGGAAGGACTCGCGGCTGAGGGACGAGCAGCAGAAGAAGTGGAGGGCAAAGGACTGGAGAGAGAAGACAGGCCGTCGGAGCGAGGCGCGGCGGAAGGCGCGGCGCGAGAGGGACTGGAGAAGAAGGCAGGGTGGAAGGCGGCGTCGTCGGAGGCGAGGAGAAGCAAGGACGGCGCGGCGATCCTGGCAAAGTTCTCAACCGAGACCGGGATAGAAGAGAGAGTTGCAAGGCGTCTCAGTGACTGAACACCCGCGTCTTCTTCCTCCTCTTCCTCACTGAAGAACGAAAAGGAAGAGAAGAGCGAGGAGCGGGCAGAGGCGCCGTCGGGGACGTCGGCTCTCAGCCGGACGAGGCAGAAGAAGGAAGAGACGATGGTGTAGACGATCACCAAGACGAACAGAGACAAGACGACCTGAGAGAAGACGCGCCTGCCCCGCATCGCTGAACGCTCCTCGAAACGCTGGCAATCATGTCCGCCAGTCTCTGCAGAGACAACATTCGTAAACTGGGAGAGAAAGGAGCGGTGCGCATGCTCAGGCTTGAGCGAGGAGTCCCGCTGTCGCAGGCGAATCGCGTCGCCTTCAGACGAGAAACGCGAGCATGCGACGTTCAGGAGAGCTCCGTCTTCTCCGTCGTCCGGTTCTGGATCGGAGGAGCGCTCCAAGGCACACAGAGAGGGAGAAGACACAGGAGACGAACGAGAAGCTGAGGGAGACGCCTGCAAGTCGAGGGAAATACGATTTTGAGAGCCAACCGAAGAAGTAGACGTCTTCCTGGTGGTCCCCGGCGGACCTCGCCGAGCGTCCGCCATCATCTCCGACGCCCCGCCGACGCTGCAGACAGATGGAACAACGCCTGAGAGCACGACATAAAGATCGGAGGAAGAGAGACAGAAGAGGCAAAGAGAGCAAGATGGAGAAGAGAAAACGAGACACAAGGGAAGACGGGGGAACACAAGCCGGCGAGAAAAAGAGAGACACAATGGGAGCGGAGAGAGGAAGAGAGTCGAGACAAAAAGAGGTAGTGTGAGCATGGAGGGGGCCGAGCAAGGGAAGAAGTCACGTGAGAGAGAACAAACCCCATGATATTTTGTGTAGTTTTGAAGGATTTTCTGAAGGAACCGTTTCATGGAGATTTACCTGTGATGGAGACTCCACTGGCAAGGCAGAAAAAGCCTGGCATCCAGCTGTGCGCCATCCAGCGTGTGTGAAAAACGCGCTTTTGGACGCGAGACGACGGCTCTCGTCGCCGAAAGAGACAGACTTTCTGCGAGATGGAGGAAAGAAAGACTTTCCTTAAACGCCAACTTCGTCCCGGTCACGCTCCCTTGAAATCAGGATTTTCGCTGCCCTCCGAAACCTCAAAAAGACAAGACAAGGTCGAGACAAGGTCGAGAAGGGGGTGCGTGATGGTGGAACGCAACTGCGAGCTCGCCTTTTCTCGCGGCGAGAGGACGCCTCCCTGAAACTGTCTCTTTCTCCTTTTTAACATTGTCTTCTCTTTTTTTCTTTCGAATCGAAGGCGTGTGTCTTCCTTCTCACTTCTCATGACGCATGCACATGTGAAGTTTTTACGAATTCGTCTCTGTGTCGTTGCTGAAGGCTTCTTCTGGTGCTCCGTAAGCTACGCTTGCGCTGTCCAGCGATCTTCGCAGACGTTTTCTTGCTTCCCGTTTTGAACTTTCTGCTTCGCCTCTCTGCTCACTCTCTCTTACGCAAACAAGACCAAGAGCAGCTTCTGCACCACGGACAAGCGAGAGAAGCGAGAAAAGCGGCGCTCCCTTCTGCTGTTAAAGGTCGCAGAGAGACCTTCACCGAGAGGAAAAACCGCGGGGCTGAAGGGGAGGCGGCGGAGGGAAAGAGAAAGAAGACTTGGGAGTTCGGAGGAATTAGGTGACTGAAATCGATGGAAACAGAGCGAAAAACTGTGAAAGAGGAGGAAAGAGCGAGAAGTGTGTCTATTCCGGTTTTTCTCTGTTTCTCCCTCTCTCTTCCACTTGTCTTCCCTCTCGGGGAGACGACTTTCCGGCATCCTGAAGGCAGCCAAGGAAAGATGGAACGAGCAGGACGCAAAAGATCCTTTCTTCTCCTCGTGTAACTCCCGTCTCTCTCTCTTGAACTCTTCTCTCAAGGAGAGACCTTTGCCGCTTTCCATGTCTTGAACAGCGAGCGGAGCGTCTCTCCTTGCCTTTTGTTAAAAAACGACTTCTTCATTCTTCCTCTCTTCGTTCCCCAGCAGTCTCGACGAAAAATACCAGTCCTCCCTTTGTCCTCCGTCCATCGTCCTCTCTGGATTTCAGTACCCGCACATGTATCTGCATATACATATATATATATATATATGCCTATATATACATATATTTACATGTATACATACATAAATATATATATATATATGCATGTGTGTACATATTAGAGATGTATATAGGTGTCTGTGAAGGCGTAGCACCTGTTGTTTGCGTTGGTTTTTGTCACAGCCTCGTTCTTCTTCCAAGCCTTTGACTTGGCATCTGCTGTTCTTTCTTTCTTCTTAAAGCCGCCGTCTGACGCGTAGAACACTGTCGCTTTCCTCTTCTCTCGCTCTTCTCGTACTTTCTCTTCATCCAAGTGTCTGGCTGTCCTTTTTCTTCCGCTCTCTCTCTCTTCTCCGTTCGTTTCCTCCCCTCCTGCCGCATTTGTCTTGTTCCTCACACACTCCCTTTGTTCGTCTCCCGTCTTGTCTTCGTCCTTCTTCGCTTCGCTCTTTTTTTCCGCGCCTCGCGTCGTACCCGCGTAGGTCCCTGCTTCCTCCGAAGCGCGTGAGTTCGAGGGAGAGGCGGCGCCTGCAGCCTAAAACGCGTCTAGCGAGAGCTGGAGGAGAGCAGTTTTTTTTTCAGCGACGTCCAGACCGGGGAGATGATCTCGCCAGTCTCATCTCTGAGGAGCGGCGTGGAAAGAGAGATGCGACAGAGGCGGAGAGATCAAGGTTCGTCTCTCCTTCGAGAGAAACAGAGGAGAGCCAGTGACAAGTGATTTTGATTTGAAAGAGAGCGACAAAGGGCAGAAGACAGCAGGAGAGCATCCGACATCGCTGTCGCGAATCTCTCCTTCACTTCCTCGTTTCCTTGTCTTTTGCTTTTCTCCTTTCCTCGTTTTCGACGTTCTCGCTCTCTCTGCTTTTCTCCGCTCCTCTCCCCTGTTGTCGGTTGCTGGCCTTGAACGCTAAACGTCTTTCCGGAAGAACGCTGTCTTCCTGCCTGACTGCTTTTTCTTCCTTCTGTCCATTTCTTTCTTCCCCTCTCCTTTTTCCTTTTTTTTTGTTTCGAAAATGCATGTGAATCCCCGAGTCTTCCGGGGGTTCTCGACCCTGCGGCACCGTCTGCATACGCAATCGAGCAAGAAGAGCATCTGTTCTTCGCTCTTCGCCAGCGTCTCCAAGTGGCTTCTCGGCGGACCGCATGGCCGCGGGAGACAGTGCGCCTTGTTGCTGCTTCTCCTCGTTGCGCTGGGGACTGCTTCGATCACCTTCTTCTTCCACTCGTACTACCTCGCGCGCGTCCACGAGCTTGAGCAAGCGCTGGCTCGAGCGAAAACGCAAGCCGCCGCAGGACAAGACAGCGAATCTGCTTCTCTCGCCGGCCTCGGCGCCTCCCTGCAGAGCGAGAGGGGGGTGTCGAGAGGCGAACAGACGCCTGGGCAGGGCGAGGAGACGCTCCGCAATGCAACCCACAGCTCTGAGGAGACGGAGCGACAAGCGGAGACGAAGGAGACACAGAAAGTCGGCTCTCCGCTGCCGTCCTGGTGGAAGCGAAGACCGGCGACAGGTCACTCAGGTACAGAGGCGACGTTTTGACGAAACCAAATGTCTCTTTAGAGGATTCTTCTTTGGATCCCCCAGACGCGTTTCTCCCTGTGGTACTGCAGAGGGGATGCTTGGGATTCACTTGTCTCCAAACACCCAGTCTGCACGACGCCTTCAATATATCTGAACATGTGGATGTCTAGTCAAGCCCGTTCACGCTCACACACTTCTCAATCATACATATATATATATATACATATACATACATACATATATACATACATATACATACATACATACATATACATACATATATATACATATATATATACATATATATATATATACATATATATATATATATACATATACATACATACATATATACATACATATACATACATACATATACATACATATATATACATATATATATATATATACATATATATATATACATATATATATATATATATATATATATGTGGATAGATAGATCTATTTTTTTTTGAGTTCTCCGGGTGGTGGGTGTGAAGTTCTTTGTCTCGTGGACAGCTGTGTTTCTGGGTCTGTGCAGTACGGAACGAGACAGCAAGTGTGAGAGGCCGACCGTGAAGTCGGAGTGGAGAGACGACGCGTTTTTCCCTGCCTTGAAGCTTCCGGGAACAGTCGAGAGATGGGAGACACACAGTTTTCCTCTCCGTCAGTCGGAGAGTCGAAGTTAGGTGAAAAACCTCCACACATTCTTGGGTCTGTCTGGTCGTCGAGTTTCCTCTTCCTGCAGTCTCAGGAGGCGTCTGGGATGCGAGCGTCTCTCTGTCTTTGTTCGACCTGAAAGAACAAATCCGCGCGAGCTCAGCTGCTGGAAATCCTGGAGAGAAGACGCTGGTAACCCACGGCCTCGGCATCGTTCTTCTTCTCCCCAGCTCTCCGGCGCTCTCCTCCTCTGCGGGCCGGACCCTGCAAGTAAGACGTCTGGGAGTCTCAATCCAAAAACGTTTAACTCTCACAAGGCTTTCTACCTCCGTCATACGTCGCGGTGGCTCTTCGGTGTGCCGACTCTTTCATCTCTTCTCTTCCTCAGTTTCTCTTTCCGTCTCCAGAGCCATCGATGGGCGCACACCCTTGTGTGCATTCCTATGCAGATGCACAAATACACATGCATATATGCATAGACATACATATATATATATATATATATATATTTATATTTATATATACATATAGATAGATTTGTATACAAATATATTTTCATATGAATACGAATATGTGCACATGAACAGACATGATTGTTTCGCTGTCTCTCGATATGTGTATGTGTAGCGGGTCTCTTGAAGATTCGCTCACTGTTTGAATCGTAGGAAAAAGGACTGTCTCTCTTTTTTCCTCGCAGGATCTCCTTTCGCTGCGCAACGCCTTTCCTGGGAAGAAACTATTTCCGGTCATCATTTCTCAGGTACTGTTTGCTACTTTCTTTTCCTGCGCGGTGTATCCCCTACTCTGTCCCCATCTTTCTGCGGTGTGCTTGCTGCTCTTGTGGCGTCCTTTTTTGCCTTGTGTTCTTCTCGCTGCCTTTGCCTTTTGTCTCTTCGCGAGGCTCAGCGTCTCTTGCGGGGACGGTGTTTTTCTCGGTCGCCCCTCTTTGTCCCTCCAGGCGTATCTCTGGGTCTTCTCTCTTGCCGCAGTCTTTGTTTCCCCTTTCCTCAAAAAGAAACTCTTTGCATGCGCGTTCCTCAGTGCCGTCCTTGTGTGACACTCTCCCGTCTGTTCTCCATCCCGATTTTTTTCAGCTTTCCTTTTTTCTTGGTTTTCCAGCCTGGCAGCAGCGTCTGGCAAGCAAGCGCCGTGGCGCCGTTCCGCGTAGGGTCCAGCGCGGCGTATCACATGCAATTCGATTCGAAGAAACGTCCTCTTTCTCGTTCGCCTTCTTTTGAGAAAAGTCAGGCGGACCCAGAGCGTGACTCGGCCTCCTCGCAGTACGTCCGGTTCTCCAGTCTGCAGATCTTTTTTCCTCTTTTCTCCTTTTTTTCATGACGTTTCGACCGCGGGCAAAGGCCTTCCATTCGCGCTATTTCCCGACGCAGCGCTGCTCAGAGAGGAGACGAAGGACAGACTGAAGCTGGAGAACGAGGCTAGCGACGGCAGAAACATTGGTGCACTGTTTTTCTTCTTGTGTCTTTTTCCATGTGAATGTTTCTTTTATCGCCGTCGCCGATACACACGAGGCAGACTGTGTGGCTTCTTTCCTTTTTCCTTGCTTCTCACCGTTTTGTCTCTCCTTTTTTCTCTGTCTCCTTTCCCTTTCCTCGTTTTCCTCGTCCTGCCCCCCCCCCCCGCGCGTCCTTTGTTCCCTCTCTTCTTCTCTGTCGAGCGCTCGTCTTTTCCTCCTCCTGTCCTCCTCACGCGCCTCGCCTCTCTCCGCTTGCTTCGCTTTCTCTTCTTCTCAGGAGAGAGACGGACAGGAGTCATCTGCTCTGGGCGGGGAGGCAGGTGTTCGACGAACTGGGCCTCCCCTTCGCCATTTTCCTCGACGCAGATCTCGAGGTGCGTTTGCGTGGAACTCAAGAAAAGTTTCCGGAAACCACAGGCAGGACAGAGAAGACGAGTGTGAAGGGTAAACGGCAGAAGAGGTCTCCGAGGAAAGCTGCGGAACAGGGAGGAGTTTCGAGAGAAAGGCCTTTCTCTCTTCGCTTCTTCGTCTCATGGGGCACACAAGCGAAAAGCGCCTCGACGCCCTGCCCGAGAGCGAGCAAGGAGAAAAGCCGGTTCGAGAATTGAGCAAGTCGTTTTGGACCAAATTCGTATCGACATTCTTTTCCATTTTTCTGCTCGTCTCGCCCACACCCCAGTCCAGCGGTCTGTGTCGATTTTTCTCCGTTTTTTTCAGGTCTCCCCGGATTTCTTCAGCTTCCTCGAAAAGGCAGTCGACGTCCTCGCGGCCGAAGAAGGTCCCGGCTGTGCGTCTCCGTTCTCCGCCCTCAGGTGAGTTAGACGGAATAATAGTTCTCGAAACGTCTCGACATCTTTCCAAGAATGTACTAAAACTTCTTTAGCATCTTCAAAAATTCCAAATCTCTATTCTGCTCTGCCGCCATACAAGAGGTCGCCAAGAATCTGCGCCGCCTGAAGCAGTCACGAGTCCTGTAAACGCAAAAAGGAAATGCGACGTTGTGTTTTTCTTGGTTTTTGTGTCTCCTCTTTGCGCGATACTCTTCTCTCGCCCCTCGCGTTCTCTCTAAGTCTCTCTCTTTCACACACTTTACCTCATCTCCTGTTGTTCTTTCTCTCTTGTTCTCTCTCTCTCTGTCTGATCTCCGCTTCCGACTCCCATCTGAGCCTTTGTCTGTTTATACGCTCGTTTATATGGGCTTTGTGTCTGCGCTGTCTCCTTGCTAGTGTTTCTGCTTCTCCCGGCACTGGAGCCCAACTGGCAGCGCTGCAGGCGCGCCTGTGGCGTTCGTCCTCTTTGCCCCCGTTCGCTCTCCTTCTCTCGCGTTCTGCATTCTCCTGGTTTGAGCAATCGAAGAAGGAAGAAGATCAACCAGCCAGGGGAGAGGGAGAGAAGAAGCCGGAAGTGAGTTTCCAGGTCCGTCTCCGTCCCCTTCTGCCTGCAGGCCTAGAGATCCACTCTGCATAGGCACTGTCTCCTTGTGTTCTACACACTCCTCGACAGACAGAATCACCCTGTTGCTTTCCTCCAAAGGCAGAAAACAGTGTGACATCACGCCCCCTCCAGAGACCAAGAGATATTCATCCAGCCTTACCTCTTCATTCATCTATAAATATATACATATACAGATATATGTATTCATATATATATATATATATATATACATAGTTTAGTACTTTTTTGTATACATATATATATATATATACATGTCTGCATATCTGTATATATAAGTATACACATGCATACATGCATATTTATATGTATATATACGTATATATATATATATATATATTTATGTCCGTGTGTGTCTATGGAGGCAAACGTTTGTATCGTGAGACTGGCATCGTCTCCATGTCTGAGATTTCCTGATGTTGCGTACGCTGTGTCGACATCCCAATCTGCCTGGAGCAAAGGTCGAGAGGCGTAGTTGTCAAAACGCATTCGCAGCGTTGGTTCGGTCTACAGAAGATAGAGAAGAAGCGCACAGCTCAGTAGCAGGGAGGAGTAACTACCTGGATGCAGAAAAGTAGATCGAGAAGGATTGGCGCAGAGAGATGCAGATGGATAGATGCACGCGTCTGTTTCGAGTTGGGGGGAGAGTAGGATGCACGCGTCTGTTTCGAGTTGGGGGGAGAGTAGGATGCACGCGTCTGTCCTTTTTTCACTCTTGCTTTCTGCATTGCAGTCCTTTTCATGCCTGGTTCCGGTGTTGCCCCGATGCCGGAAAAGCTCCAGTTCCCTGGGCGTTTCGAGCGAATGGAGGTGAGACGCAAAAGATTTCGAAACGCTTTGTCTTTTCTCTCCAGACGCGTTGCTGGTGCTTCCTCGCTCCTCAACTGCATGCATATTTTTGTGTAGAGAACTTTTTCCATCTTCGTAGACATGCGTTTCGTGTGTGAAAAAAGACGAGAAATCGAGCACAGGAGAAGCGAGTTAAATTTCTTGTTGGCGAGCGACCGGCCTGTCACGGGGGTCGTTCCAGAAGGAACAGCAGAGTCCTTTCTGGAATGTCGGAAGCTGCTCTTCGTTAGAAGTCAGATATACACATGCAACAGTGATGAGAAGCGCCTGAGTCGCAGGTGAGAGCTCCCGCGAGAGAGACGAAACACCCGGCTTTCGTCTGCCTCTGGGGATTTGAGATGAAGAGGTCCCTGGCCGTTGCGAGAGCTCGTTCCAAGTTTGGAAGCGACATAAGTTTCTCAAGTCTTGCAGGAGTTTTCTTGAGGGCGTCTGTGGGTTTCGTTCTCGAACAAGAGCGCTGAATTTTTGAACAGGTTTTCCAGTTGTCCGCTGTGCCATTCTTGTCGGGCCGTCCATGCAGACCTCTCTTGGCGCGGCATCGGTTCAGCAAAGAGTTTTTCGAATGGCAAAAACCTGAAACAAAGGAGGAAGAACAGGGAGGAGTGCAGCACGGCGACCATTCCTCTTGGGCGTCTCCCGCTTTCCAGGAAGCGGCGTTCGAGAAGGAACTTGAGGTGCGTTCGTTCCGAGGGCGTTCTCGCCAGTCAGAGAGTCTTTGACTTCTCCCATTTTGTGCGTTCTCATTTTATGCACATGCCTCGCCTCTCACCGACAGTAGCTCTCTCTCAATTTGGAGACAGGTATTTCTCCCTCCAGTCCTTGGCTGCTCTTCTAGATGGTACAGTGCTGCCGGAGGAAAGTCCTAGATGATTCTCTGAGTCGCTGTCCGTCCGTACATTCTCCTTGCTACTCGTTTCGATGTCTTCTCAGACTTCTTTGGAGAACGCCACTCCGATTGCGATTTCGGAAGTCGCATCCTTGCAGCCCAGCAACTCTTCCATTTTCCGGATCTTTTACCCGTCGGAGTCTGAGCTGCGTTACGCGCTTGGCATTCTCCTCGGCGAAACGCTTCCTTCCTTCTCCTCGTTTCCCCGGAGCCTTCTCTCCTCCGACTTCCAGGGTCTTCCTGGGATGTACAAGTGCGTCTTCCCGTAAACAGAGCGGAGGCATGCTCCTCGATGCCTTCTGCTTCCCTTCTCTGAGGCTCTGAGAACTTCCTAGTTCATCGTGTTCTTTGCGCATGCGCAGCCGCTTTTGACGAGGCCGTTGTGCTCACGAGTCCCGCTTCACACAACAGAGCGGTGGAGACTCCAGAGAATTCCTCGCGCGCTCTCAGTCCATGCCTACCTGTTTGTACCGAGAGGCTCAGGAGTTCACCTGCCCAGACAAATCGAGCGTACATACCCCAACATCCATATATATATATATATGTATGTATGAATATATTTGTATACATGTATAGAGATATATGGACACAGATGCATTTTGATGCATATGTTTTTGTGGAGTTCGGGTGTGCAGAAAAGGTTCCGTGTCTCCGCGCGTGTGTGTGTGCATATACGTTTTCAGTCTCTGTGGGGTCAAAGTGTAACTTGTTTCGGTTTTGCGTTGTTTCTCTTTCTGTTGTTTTTCAGGGGAGTAGTGTACGTTGAGTTGCCTGGGGTTCAGGTGTATCTCCATGGCGCATGGCCAGCGCGTTTTGCGGGGAAGTAGAAGAAGCTGCTTTCACGAGGAAAGAAACGGTTGCTGTGTCTCACCGGAGACGAGCAAGTCCCCTGTCTGAGAGCACGCACCCTGCATGCAGGACAGAAAAGGTTTACATGCTAAAGAGACCCCCCGTGGTCACATGTGTCATTTCATTTGTTTATCCGAGTTCTTTCTCTGGTTTCTTACTTGAATGCGTTTCTTTTCTTGGTCGCGGTTCCTTGTCTTTTCTGTCTCGCTCTGTTTTCGCCTCTCCCCGCAAAGGTCCTTTCACTTTGTCCGCCTGTTCTGCGGCCTCTGTTACTTTTGGTCTCACGCGCGATTTCGTTGTTTTTTCGTTCCTTTCTCGCCCAGTCTTCTCACGCACTTTGAATCATTTCGCTTGCGCACACGCCGGTGTTTGCCTGAAAGGTCGAAGAGCTCAGAAGGAGAGACATGCAAAAGGACTGCTGGCAGAGCGGAAGCTACGCTCGAGCTGTGGGCGTTCTTTCGGCATCTGCCGGCAAGCGCAGAGTAGCGGAGAAAGACCTCACCGACAGCGGAAACTCAGAAGGCCTCGCGCGAGCAGCCCAGGAACTCCGTTAGGGAAGAGCTGACAGGAGTTGATTTCTCTTCGATTGCGTCTCCGCTGTCTCCTGGGGTAACGCGTTCCCTGTTTGGGGACGCCAAGCAGTTGCGTAGCGCGGCGGCGGTACTTACGTCGAGACCACAGTTCGGGGGTATCGTTAAGCATCGCAGGAGTCGAAACCGAGCAAACAGTGTCAGAACTTGGATAGACGGGGAAACAAAGACTGCCAACACACAGTCCAGGAATCCAATTCGCAGTACATCCTTTCCAGAGAAGCTGACAAATCGTCCTGTCTCAGAGCCTAGGTGTCGACACAGGAGTCTACGAGTGCTTAGAGTTCTGTCACTTCGCGCATCGTGGTCGCCTGCGTCTCCCATCCTTCTGGATGAACGCAACGTTATAGCTCGCTTTTCCGGCATGTTCCTCGGGGAAAACGCTTCTCCGTTTGGAGATAAAAGCGCTCCTGACAGAAAAAAGGAAGTCTGCCTGCCAACACGACAGGGGAGTTCTAGAGTGCCTTCTGACGCTGCTAAGAACGATCGAGAGAAACAGAGACTCTTTTGATCGGAGTAGCGCAGGGGAACTCCGTCAAGATGCTGGTTATCGGTCAATTGATCTATGCAAACGAAGAGGAACTACATCGTCCAAGTGTCGGAGAAGGCTGTCTGAGCGAGTTGCCTGCGTGCGGGGACAACTCTGAATTCTTTGGGTGTAGCGTTCTCGAAAAAACGAATTAGATGGATGTCACCACCGAGCATTCAGAGTCTTGTGTCGGTAGAACGTCTGGGGAAAGTGTAGAAATCTGAAGAACGCTCTCCCGTGGCTAAACACATTCGACAACGAAAGGTTCCAGCACCGTGCGACTGAGAGAGTCGACTGAGAAAACGGTAGTTTTATGTACCATCTTTTGAAGAAAGAGAATTGAAGGTTTGCATGGTATTTCGGTTGGCAAGAACTCGCACAATTTCGTGGAGTTCTCTTGGAAAGAAGAATCTCAAAGTGAGATACGGTGTGGGGTTGAAAGGTCTTCCTATCTCAGACCGAGTTCGGAGGTAAACCGCAAGATCTGGGAAAGAATGACACCGGACAAAGCAAAAAAGTGTATGCCTGTCAATTTCGACTGTTTGACTCGTTTCTTGTTGCAGTCGCAGTGTCAGGTTGAGTCTCCCGCAGTTCGTCCCCATTTTCACCGGCAACAAGCCGAGAAAACCGGCACCTCCCTCCCACGGTTGAGGAGGCACCTCAGTTTACATACGTTTGCCCGGACGCGAGTCTCTGCGTGGAGGTGAAGAGCGGCTTCAAGGCTTGCTCTTGCTGGCTCTCTCCACTTTCTGTTCGCTCCTCCTTTTCCCCCTCGCCCTGCTTCGCAGCGAGTTTCTGCTGGTCCTTCTCCAGTCGAGCCGTGTACTCAGCAGCTTCATAGTAGTTGTAGTGAACACTGATTCCTGGCGCATACTGGTAGCCCGGGTGGAAGGGTACCTGAGGAATCGGTTTTGTCATGTGCCCGTACATCGCAGGCTGTGGCAGGTACACGCTGTTGGCCGGAGAAGACATTTCTGGGGATGCGGAAGACTCCTGTTGCCCGCGCCACCCTTGCTCAGCACACTGTTGCTCGTACATTTGCTGCATCTGCTCGTACTGCTGACGAAGTTGCTCTTGGTTCGGAGACGGTCCTTGCGGCGTTGGCTGCGCAACATGCTGCGCGGAGAGACTATCTTGGGGATGCCAGCTTCCCTGACAGCTCTCCTGGTCAGCGTACTGTTGCGGGTTGTAGTAGCCTTGCTGAGAGTTCCACGCGGTGGAGTCCGCGGCTTGCGGGTACGCGGACTGTGGAGGACAAGAAGGCATTGCCATGGTGAGGACGATTCTGGAAACAGCTAGTTCTGCGAGGCTCTGAGAACTGCAGGCAGTGTACGGTCCTGACCTTGCAAGACGCCCGGTGGGTGGTAGACGTGTAGCCGAGATATCTGCGCAGAAACGACGCTAGCAAGGGAAGGGTTCCCTTGGTGGCTTCAGGAAAATTCTCAGTTTCCCGCAGAACACTGCAAAAAGGCAGGTGCGAGAACGGAGTTCTTCGCAGCAGCGACTCTCTCACACAAACGCGCGGGGCTTGGTGGCGCCACGGGAATACCCACGGCGTGTCTTGTGGATATGGGGAAGCAACGTGGAGAGGAACTGTGTTCGGTGCGTAAAAGAACAAAGAGAAACGCTTCTTTTCGTCGGAAAAAAAGAAAGTTCGAGACAGTTTCAAGGTGAGATCTACCGCACAATCATCTACCTGTGCTCAGATCGGCCAGAAGACTCTCTCAAAAAAAGTCGCGGGAAGCTTCTGACCGGGAGACTTCACCCGCTGTTCCACGTAAAAGTGTGTGCTTTCGAACGCACAAAATTAACGCTAGACAGAGGGTTTCAAATCGGCGACACCCTCCAATGGAAAAGATTTGTTCTGAGACAAAACAACGGAGTCTTGTCTTGCCGCGTGGAGCATCCCGTGACTCAAGACCGCCAAGGTGGTCGGCTTGTTACTCGGACACCCGTTTTCGCGCTGCTCACGCAAGGGGCCCAGAAGAACTTCAGCGCAGAAAGCAGCGTTTCCCTTGTGGAGAAACGGACAACAAGCATCCAAGTTTGACAAGGAATTCTTGCGAAAAAGACAGGCGACCCGTAATTCGACTCAGGAAAACGCTTGCTTTGGCTAAATGTGAAAATGACAGCTCGACTCGACGACGTTTGCGTCGTGCAAGACAACGGCCTTCTTTCAGCCGTTCGACAATCGGTAATGTTTCTCAGTCGACGCACATGTTGTCTGCGACCTTCCCATTCTTTCGAAACCGCACTGTAGAGCAGATCGCTTGCAGACCGAGCTGAGATAGTTCGTCGCAGCTGTGTATTGGCAAACTGGCGTAACCCGACCGTGCAGAAATTAGCAGAAGAGTGCAGTTTTGCGTTCACTCCGCCGGCAACGTGATGCATGTACAGACGCATGTAAACCGGGGAGGAACAGAACCGCTCAGAAGTTCTTCTCCATGTGACAGGAAGACTTTCTCATTTCCGTGACAGCCGCTGTCGGAAGGAACACTACGCAGGAGCCTTCCTGATGTGTGCGCTTCCACTTCAAGGGCGTACTAGCAGCAGCTACGGCAAACGATCCGAATTCCTCTTGTGTTGCGTGGGATTTGTGAACTAGTCTCCGATTGCAACGGAGAGAACAGAAGCAACTCAGTCGTGACCTGTACCCCCTGATTTGCTTCAACATGTCAGTATTTGACTTTGAAATTGCGAGGTAAGATTCGCCGAGAAAACCACGGTTTGCCTCAGACCACGAAGAGCAGTCAGAAAGCGCGGATCGTGCTGGAGCTTGTGGCGGACTTTCTTTGGCTCAAGCGTAATGAACTCTACTCCAGATACGGCTGAAAGCCAGACCTTTCTTGTTTTCATTCCTGTCAGCTAGACTGTCGAGCCATCTCGCTGTCGGAAGTCTCGTGCCGACGCCGTCATCTGCACCAGGAGTCAGAACCCTCTAATGGTAAGGGCCGGCGTTTCACCAGACCGTCAAAGCGTTCGGTCAAGAAAAACGAACTGACTCAACTTCCAGAGACAGAAAGTGGGTCACAGCCACGAACAAACGAGCAGACCTGTGTCAACTTACACCGCAAACACGGGTGAGGCGTTTTGGAACTTTTCTCCGACGCCTCAGGCCACCTAGCAAGCTCATTCCCTTCGACGACAAACGTAGCAATGGTCGTCAGTGAGGATTTACCGCCAATTGTTGCTTTCGAAAGCCTCTTCCTTCAAGCAGGGAGGCGAGCACACTACGGGCCTCAGCGAGTTCTGTTCCTCGAGAGCTGTCGACGGCCTCCCTTTTCAGCAAAAGCCTCTGCAGGACGCGTTCCCGGATTCTCCCTACACTTTTCGCTATATACATTGACGCCATAAAGAACCGCTTGTGATAGCTGAAAGTGTCGGATTTCAACATGGTCAATTGGAGAGAATCCTTGTGCGATGTTTCCCTACTTGACATTCCGGTTTCAGCACAACTGTAGTTTACCGGGACATTCGTCGGCAGCGTTGAAAGGTTTGTTCAACAGTTGTTTGCTAGCCACGACTTTGTTTCGACTTCGTCGCACTGCTACTTTCGCGCACACTTCGACACGAGACTTGAAGTCGAACTTCTGCAGCTCCACGGTAGCCGTCAAGACGCTGTTTCGCTGCAGAACATCCAGTGAAGATGGAACCGCTTAGTCGTATGTGAGATCGACTCTCGCACACTCCTGGTCAGTTCTTGAAGCTTGTTGTTTACGGGATCCAGGTGCTACCGCGTTTGCCACTTGAGGTCCTCTATATTATCGTCCAACACACTTCGATCTGCCGCAGGGGTGGTTTGGCGTCCCGATATAGAGTAGATGGACAACATGGCGGCTAGCACGTTGCGGACATCGTAGCGGCAAGAAGGGAGGAGTGTGCACTCGGTGGACAATGCGTTTTGGTCTATCTCGACGACTTGTCTGCCACGAAGTACCTACGCTGTGAAACGGGTCACCTGGTTTCGACCTGTGCGCATGCGCCGCCTTGTCTTGGGTTGCATAGGTGGATCACAATCCCACCGTGTTTAGGTAGACAGAAACGAGTGAAGAACTCGGAGAAACGTGCCTCCTTTGCCTTTTCTGCCGACGAAAAGCTGCCCGCCATCCGCTCTTCAGGCCTGCGACGCTTGCGCAAGTTTCCAGGGAAACGAGGTGTCTGTCGGACAGCTGGCGGGCGCTGTGTGTCTGCGGTGAAGACTCCAGAAAAGAAGATTTTCCTGGATTTCTAGAACTGGGCTACGTTTATACCTGACTGCGAAAGGTTTTTACCTCATTCAGTATCTTTTCTCGCCCTGCAAGCCTTAGGTGTCTGTGTGTGTCTCGCGGTCTGCTGCTCGGGGTCGACCACCACACTGCATGCATGGACAGAACCAAGGACGGTGCTAAATGGTCTCGATTTTCTCCGAGTTTTTGCAGCACCTCTCACTCTCAGAGACTCCGGCTGTATGTCTCCACGAAAGCCTTCACTTCCGGGTCGGTTCCTCATTATGAAGGCACCGGTTTACTCCGGTCGTTCCTAGGTTTTCTCTGCCGCTGCCTCGACCTTCACGCCGACGCTGCTGAGCTCTTTTTTCGCAGGCTCTCGAGTTCCTTCTGTCCGGTGCCCGGCGCTCTTTCCTGTCGCCCTCTTCACTTTTTCGCCGATCTCCTTTCTCTCCACATTTCCGCGACGCAACTCCTCTTCGACAGAGGAGCAACGTGCGAACTCCGTCCGCGCTGTCTTGTCTAGTCGTATTTAGCGCATGCAGCCGTGCTTTTGTGCTGACTACGCGCCTCGTTGACCGAAGCTGCCAGTTTTTTCTCGCTGTGTTTCCACCACCGAGTCCACGCAGGTCTGTCGCACTTCCCGGAACGTTTTTTCTCCGCGTTCCGGGAGATGCCGTGGCGTTGTGAGGAGCGAAAGACGCAGAAACGGCGCTCGTTTGTCTTTTCATTTGAGGAAGGCAGGTTCACAGGGAAAATGTTCGACTCTCTCGATTGCGTTCACTGTTTCCGCCGCCGTCGTATTTTCAAGTCAGAACTGAAGGCCGCTCGTGACCTCTGAAAGAGGCCTCCCTCCTCTCCTTCCTCTTCTTTCTGTGCTTCTCTCGGTTGTCTTCTTCTCCTCTCTGTCTGCACCTCGCGAAAAAAAAACTTCTGGAGTTCCCGTTGTCTCTCTCACCGCAGTGGCTTTCCACTTTTTCTCTCTCCATGTTTCCTGCTGCCTGTCTCCCTTCCTTGCCTCTCTCTCGTCCTCTCTCGCAGTGCCTTCTGTCCACTTTCGAACTTGCTCTCCGTGTGCTTCTCTGGATATTGTAGAAGCAGTTTCTGCGTTTTTCTTGATTTCTAAGACGCGAGATACACCGGACGCAGCGGTGTCAACAAGGCGCTCACGTCGCCAAGAGAAGTCTCCTCTCTGCAGCTCTCTGCTCTCTGTCGACTCCTTCGATTTCCAAAAGATGGCAGCTGCGTCCCCATCTGCTCCTCCTCCCCCGCCGCCAACACACCATGTCGTTGTTCCTCGGCCCCCTGCGGGTCCGCAGTTCTTCGTTGACCAGAAGCGAGTAAGGTTTTCCGAGTTTCAAAGCGTTTCGAATGCATGCGTCTCGACCCTCTCCCTCGTTCTGCTGATCGAGATCTGATGCCCTAGGCACATGCACGCGCCTGTCGGATTCTTCGCTTTTCTCCTCGCGGAATCTCTGTCGACGTCCATCGAATCTTGCAGACATCTGTGTGTCTATGGCTCTTGTCCGCGCATCGCTCTGGCTTCCTGGATCCACGTCTCTCAGTCGCTGCATGCACGTTTATCTTCACCCGGCGAAGGCTGTGGATCTCTGCGCCTCTCGGGGTCCGTTGCGGACGCGTCGCTCCACTTCGCGAGCGCCAACAGGGAAGGGGGCAGAAGGCTGCGATTTGAGCAGAGACACCCGAGAGGAAGCAGCGGTGCTCATGGTGAAGGCGAACTGTCTCCGCCTTGAGAAAGGCGAAAGCTGAGAGTTCTGTGTCGAACATATTACATGCACCATGGCCCGTCGTTGCTTCCCGACTGTTTCGGTCGAGACTCTCCTCCTCCGACGGCCTTGTCGATGCCGTCTCTGTTTCCACCGCTGGCTTCGTGCTCTTCTCGCCGTCGCTCGTCTCCTCCACTTTTTTTCTTTTTTCTCTGGTGTTCTCTCCGTGATCCTCCCCGTTTTTTTTTTCGCGGTTCTCGGCTTTCCTCTGCCTCTTCGGCCAGCTCTGCGTGCTCTCTTCTCTCTCTCCGGTCCTCCGGCCGTCCACCTCTTGCTTCTCCCCCTGCTCGTCCTCTCTCTGTCTTTCTTCCGACCTTCGCCCTCTCCACATGGCGCTCCACCTCTTCCCTGTGCTCTCTGATGTCCCCAGGGCGAGCTGTATGAGTTGCGGCAAGTCTTGCGGAGCTTGCCGACCGAGAGGGATGTGACGAAGCAGCGCGACGCTCTGAAAAAGTTGATTGCCTACATGACGGTCGGTCTCGACGTCAGTCGTCTCTTCGCAGATGTTGTCATGCTCGCCTCCACAGCCGACCTCGTTCAGAAGAAAATGATTTACCAGTACCTCACAAACTACGCGGGTGCGCGGAAGAGGTCAAGTCGAAAAAATAGATTACAAATCCGTCAAGGTGCCTGTCCTGTCTGCATCTGTCCAGGCCCAGGCTCTGGATCCGATTCCACGTTGCTTCCTGGTGTGGATGCGGCGTTCCTGCATCGCGACTTCTTCGTGTGCATCTCTTGGTTTCGCAGATGTCTGCCCTTGTGCTTTCCTTTCCAGCGTTGCTTTCGCTGCATGCACCTCTTTTGACAGTTTTTGTGTCTCGAGAAAAAGAAGGAACCGTGGTGAAAAGCGTTCGGCGAAAAGGTCGGATTACACACGGGGCTGGGAGCGGCGACTGTCGGGAACGGTGTGCAGAAGGCGTCCTTCTCTGCGTGGAGCAGGGCAGATCTGTTGCGGTTCTCCATGGTTTTCGTGGACGCTGGCCTCTGCAGCTCCGGCTTCGCGTCTCCAGCGTGCGTTCTCGCTCTCCTTCCTTTTTTGCTTCCTGCTGAGCTTGACGGGCCTTTCAAGTTTCGGTTTGCGGGCTTTTCGTCTCCGCATGCAGATACGAATCCTTCTCTCTCACTCTTGGCCATCAATACATTCCAGAAGGACTGCAACGATGAGGACCCGCGACTTCGAGGCTTGGCACTTCGCAGTCTCTGCTCTCTGAGGTGAGGACGCAAAACAGTCGACACAGACGTTTTGTTGGAGTTCACGGTTTTGTGGGGCAGCTGGTTTTCAAGATGCAGCTGAGGCGAACGGAAAGGAGTGCTCTGTCAACTCCCTACTGCTCATTGTTTCGAGGAATCGGGAACGTTTCAGTTTTTTGGGTCCTTTGTGTATAAACAGTGTACGTTTGCATGCGTCTGCATACGTCTGCATACTCCATGGATGCATCACTGTACAGACGCCCTCGTCCGCACACAGGGCGAGGAGGCAGGCGGTCGCCTGCAGTTCGCTGGAGAATGATCTTTCAGGGAAAAGGAGGGGAGACTGGAGCGACGCGGCCTCTCCTCTCTGCGGAGGCGCCACTTCCGCTCTGCCGTATCGCTGCTGTGATCCCCGCTTCTCAGGCTGAGCTGCATGCTCGAGTACATCGAACCTGCCGCGCGCAAAGGCGCTTCAGATCCAAGTCCTTACGTCCGTCGAGCTGCAGTCATGGGTGAGTTCCGAGAGAAGAGAAGGGGAAAGACACAGAGGAGAAGAGAGATATAGGAAAGGAGAGAACGGAGAAGAGAGAGATAGGAAAGGAGACAGAGGAGAAGAGAGATATAGGAAAGGAGACAGGAACGGGGATTCACAAGATGAGCTGAGAGAAGAGAGAGAAGGATTCGATTGTGAGAACTCCTTGCGGTGTATTCAAAGAGAGGAAGAAACGCGTTTGTTTTTCGACGTTTTAGACGCGCGTTTGTCCCTCGCATTTCCATCTGCTTTTGCTGTGTTTTATTTCGCAGATGTCGGACTTGTGTCGTGATTCTGGTGCCTTTGCTGCCTCGTTTTTCTCCCGGTGTCCTCTTCGCTCGATCGCCCCTCGAGTCTTTGTCTGTTTCTTGGTGTGCTTCGCTCGTTGTAGCTCTTCCCATTTTTTTCTGTTTCTGAGGTGTGTGCATCCCCTCTCTTTTTTCTCCTGTTTTTTATATCGCCTGTCTCTCTTCTCTTCTCGTCCCTTCGACCAATTTCGTTCTCGTTCTCCGTCTCTTCTCCCCCTCCTTTTCTATTCCACCTCGTTTCTGCGCGCCTTCGCGAGTCGCGTGTGCTGACTCCTCTGGGCTTCTCTCGAGTTTTTTTTTTCAGGCATGTTGAAAGTCTGCAAGTTGCTCCAGGAGTTGATGGCGACGGACGAGGAATCGTCGCTGCAACGCATCGACGAAATTCGTCAGCGTCTCCACGAGGCGCTCTTTGACGACGACCCGCAAGTAAGAGTTCAGCAGACGCTTCAGAACAGGAGTCTCTGCACCTGTGTTGCAGACGTGAGAAACTCCGCAGACAATCGCAGCGTTCGCCGCGAGTTCGTTCGCTTCTTCACTCTCTCATGCCCAGTCAGACTCACGAGCTTCCCGGCAAATGTCTTGACCGGCAAACTTGTCGGCGCTCAGTGAAGTCATGTTGGTGTGTGGCGAACTTCAGTGTGACTGCAGAGCTCAAGCAGACAAACCGAGACAGCGAAGAAGACATGTTTCGCCGTCACCCTCCGTACACAGATGCAGACTGGCGACGTCGAGGATGTAAACAGGATGGCTGAGAAAATTTGCGTTTCGGCTTACGGTTTCGGAAAGAAACGCCTTCCGATGTCCCTAACTTGTGGGGCCTTCTGTTCTCTGCTTGTTCGTCTTTCTTCTCCCTCGTCCAGAGTTCTTCTTCCTTCTCTTCTTCGTCGCCTTTCTTCTCGCTTCTCCTCCCTTGCCTCATGTCTGCCTTCCTCGGCGCGTTTTCCTCTCAGGTGACAATCAACGCGATCTGCGCGCTGAACGAATTAGAGGCCGAGACCGGCGGTCTGCAGGTGACGAAGAAGATTGCGACTCACTTCCTGAACAGGTGCGAGGAAGGACGATTTCGCTTCTTGTCTCCGCAGAGTCGCCGTCTCGCTCCAGAGAACTCGAAAGCTGTCAATTCCATTCACAGAACGCGAGGGAAAGGATCAAGGAACTCGCACAGTTGGCTGCACAGACGTAGTGTTGGCGGCCTGAGAAGGGAACTTCTTTTGCGTGTGCGGTTCGAGAGAGTACACGCTAGGATTTTGAGGTCTTGTTTTTATCGCGCCTCCAAGTTCTTCCGCGCTTGTCGCGACCACCGCATTGAGTGCAGTGAGACTGTCTCCGATCGCGGCGTCTGAGGAGGCGGCTTCTTCCCCTTCTGCATGCAACTGTGCCTTTCTCGCAGAATCAAGCGCTTCTCCGAGTGGGGGGTCTGCGTCATTTTGAATTTGGTTGCCTCCTACCAGCCGGAGACCGAGGAAGAAGCTTTCGACGTGATGAACATTTTGGACGACAAATTGAAGAGCTCCTCGGCAGCCGTCGTGCTCGTAAGCGACGCAGAACGCGAAGCGACAAATCCGGCGCGTCGGGTGGGGAACGTTTTTCCAGTGTTGATGGCTGTTTTCTGGCGACGTCCACGAACCTCACAGGACGGACAGGCAGTCGAAGCTGCGCAGACAGCGACAGAGAAGGCAGCGACTGCAGAGAAAAAAGATACGAATGCCGGCATCTCACTCTCGACGCCACTGCTGTGCGCCTCCTCAAACTTTCTCCACTTTGCTGCGTGTCTTGACCTCGCAGAGTCTCTCTTTCTCTTCTTCTCTTTCTCTCTCTTTCTCTTTCTCTCTTTCTCTTTCTCTCTCGCCTCGCGATCTCCTCTCTGGGTGCTTCTCTTAAATTGTGTGTGTCTCCCGAGACAATAGGGTGCATTTGCTGTCTCTTCGCGTGGACTCTCGTCTTCTCCGCAGTTTCGGATTCCCTGCGTGCGACCGCGTCCGCTGCGGCTTCCGCGCCTGCAGCATTCTCTCGCAAATCTGGTTTCGCGTCTTCCCTTGCTTCAGGGGTGTGCCAACTGTTTCCTCGAACTCACTCGGGGGAACGCCGAACTGAGGAAGCAAGTTTACTGCCGCCTGAAGCCTCCGCTCTTGACTCTCGCGACGACAGGGTACCCTGAGATCGCCCACACGATTCTCCGTCACATTCTCCTCATCGTTCAAACAGGTGAACGCAAAGAAAAAACGTTGGAGGAGCGACGACTCTTCCTTTTCACCCTCCGTTTAGAAATCGACGCTTCTCGGCATGGCGCCTGCTCGACCTCTCCCGTCGAGCCTCCTTTTTTGCATTTTCTTAAGTTCCTTTGCTGCGTCTGAGGACTTCGAGAGAGAGAGAGAGTCGGCCATGAAAAACACAGAAACGAACCGACCGAAGCGGAGTTCCGCGACCTTCTTGGATGCGGCGCGAGGCCGGGAGAAACGACGTTCTTCCAGTTTTCGACTTTCCCCGACCTTTTGACGCGGGCAGTCGACAGATGCGACGAGACTCTTCGCTCGCTCGTGGAACAATCCTCGTGTCTTCCATTTCCACCTGTCGCTGCGCAGGGGGCGAGGACGCCGTCGAGATCTTTGCAGGCGAAAGCCGCCAGCTCTTTTGCCGATACACCGATCCGTCCTATTTAAAAGCTACGAAGCTGCAAACGCTCGCTGCTATTGCCACCGAAGTAAAACGCAGAAAAACAGATCTCCCCGCCTACTATACATTTATACACATACACATATGCATAGCCATACATATATATATATATATATATATATATATATATATTAGTCATATACATTCACGTTTGATGACGTAGTTGCATGTACCTAGTCGTGGACGCGCATGAAGCTGAACATGACAGATATATATATATATATATATATATATTATGTATATGCATATGTATGTGTATGCATATTATGTATATTATATATATATATATATGTATATATATATATACATATATGTATGTATATGTCTATGGACCTGCACTGGGTAGATATGCCTGTTTGTCCTCTGTGTCCCTCCCTGTATATTGTCGTTTAGTATCCTGTATGTGGAAACTGTTACACCTTTGTACTCTCTCCCTTTATATATATATATATATATGTAATTATATGTATATATATATATCTATATAGATGATTGTATATATGTGTATACGTGTGTGTATGTGCAGTTCTTTGTGTAGAGGAGTTTGGGGAGATTGACAGGAGGTGTGTGTGTTTCCTGCAGCCCACGTTTTCCTTCGAGGGTCTTTTTTTTCTAGGTCGTGGAGATGGCGTCTTTGTCTTTTTTTCAGAACAACTGCGTGGACATGATCGCAGAGATACGCGAGTACGTTTGCGATGCAGACGCAGACATCGCCCGGCAGAGCCTTGCTGCTCTTGGGGTAATTGCTTGCAGAATCCCCTCTGCAGCAGACGACGTTGTCACTTTGGTGAGGCTGAAGGAAACCGTGGAACTCGTCTTCTCGTTTCTATCGCGTCTCGCCTTCTTTCGGTCTTTCTGGGTCTTCTCTCTTCTCCCTCTCACTTCTCGCTTCTGTCTGCTCTCTTTCTTTTGGCGTCCTTCCTTCTGTGTCTTTCCTCTCCTTTTGCTGCCTTTCCGTCTCCTGGCTTTTCTCTGTCGCCTCCACTGGTCTTTCTTGCACTTCTGTGAGAGCCTTCGCGTCAATATCCTGTTTGCGTTTTTACGTTCCTTCTTGCGCGTCCTTCTGCGCGCGGCTCCCCCTCTGCCTGAGTTTCACTGTCCTTCCTCTTCTTGCTCCTTTTCGCTCTTTCTCCATGCCTCTTCATCGGAGTTTCCTTCTTCGCGTCGCCGCTCTGCAGCTTCTGTCTTTCGTGGAGATGGAACTCGCAGACTTCCTCGCCTCCGCCGCCTTCGTCATTCTTCGCGATATTCTCCGAAAATACACGAAAGTACAATACCAACTTCACGAAAAAACAAAAATTGTGTTTACACTGGGCTGATGTAGACCTGCTACCTGTCGGATTCTCCTCTTGAAAAAATAGGAACCTCTTTTCTCCCGTATTTTTTTATGTGCAGTGCTCGGTCTATACATCTATGCTCACGCGTATACATGCATGCACTGGTGGTAATTACGCACTTATGCTTGTGCCGACATATACACATGAATATATGCATGTACGTCTCTTTTACATACATGCATACATACATACATACATACATACATATACGCATATATATATATATGTAACGCGTCATTATGTCTCTATCTGGAATAGTTAGGTCTCTCTATATGAACGGTGATGGATTTGATAATGGTTTCTTTACAGAAGTACGCGTCTATACACATCATACATGTACAGACGTGAAACGCGTACTTACACATTTGTATGTGTTCATATGAGTACGTATGCATATATATATATATACATATATATTTCTATTTATATATATATATATACATATATTTCTATTTATATATATATATATATATATATATATATATATATTTATATATATATATATATATTTCTATTTATATATATATATATTTCTATTTATATATATATATATATATATATATATTTGTAATTAAATGTAAGTATCCATATACACCTTTTATGTGCTGAGTGGGATACCCACCTAGTGCGGTGTGATCGTGGATGTATGTGTGGAGCGGATGGAGATTGCTTCCTTTTTCTGAATCTTTTTTCAGATGATTTCTCGTCTTGTCGAAGCTATCCGAATCTATGCGTTGCGGCTGTCGGACGGCGAGGGCGTCGCCGCAGTCGTTTGGATGCTCGGTAGGTTTCATTGTTTCTTTTTTTCTTTTCTCCTCCGTCTTTGTCCCCACTCTGTACCTCCCGGTTCTGTCTGCTCTCACTTTCTTCCATCATTTCGTTTCTCTCTTGTCGTCCTTTGCTCTCTTTCATCTCTCGCCTCTCTTCTGCCCTTTGTTCTCCTCTCTCCTCTTCTCGCGGAGGAGGGGCGTTCCGTTCACACGAAAAGGTTGGGTGAAAGTCTTTGTTGTTTTCTCCTCTCGACAGTCGATCTCTCAGAGTTTCGCGCCTCTGTTTTTCAGGAGAATTTTCGAAAAACATTGACGACGCTCCTTACATTTTGGAAGAGATTGTCGATCGCTTTGACGAGGAACCACCAGTCGTCAGGTTAGAGACAAGAAGAAACATCGCGGTTTCGCTTTTCCTTCTCTTTGCGTCCTTTTCTCGTCTTTTCCCTCGTTGTTCTCGTCTCTTTTATCTCTCTTCTCACTTCTCTTTCTTTCACCTCTTTTCCTCTTTCTCTCTTCTTCCTCGGTTTCCTTGCTGTCCGCTCTTGTCTTCGTTCTGCCCTTTGTTGGTTCGCCTTCTTGTGTGTCTGTCCGCGTTTCTCATCAAAACGCAGATCACCAGTTGCTCTTCACTTTCCTGCCTTTTATTTCCTTTTCTTCCACTTTTCTCCTTCCGTCTCTCTCTCTCTCTGTCGGTTGTCCTTTTTCTTCCTCCAGAATGGAACTTCTCACGGCTGCGACGAAGACCTTCTTCAACTATCCCGGGGAAATGCAGCCGATCCTGGGCAAACTCCTGGAGAAGGTAAATGCGTTTTCTCCCCATTTCTTCCTCTCCCTTTGTTTCTTCCGTTCTCTTCGTGTATTCTGTGCCCCAGTTTCTCTTCTTTTTCTTTCTCTTCTTCTCTTCCTTCTTCTCACTCACTCGCGTTCCTCTTCTGCTTTTCCTCGTTCGTTTTATCGTTGTATCCTCATGTTCTCTCTTTCCATCCTTCGTTTCTTCATCCTCGCTCTTTGTGCACTTTGAAAAGGGCAACGCTCGCATGCTGCTTGATTGGCTGAAAGCCGCTTTGAAATCCAGTGCATGCGAAACTCTTCTCTGCATGCGTGCGTCTGCTACTCTCCCTAGAGAAAGACGTTCAGGACCGCCAAGGTAGTTCTGTGCGTCTCTCTGCCCGTGACCCCTCTCTGTAAATATGGAAATATACCTACATCTACGTCTATCCACATACTATATATATATATATATAAATATGCATGCATGCACGAGCATCTATCTATTTAATCGATCAATATCTACATCCATCTATTTATCTCTCCATTTATTATATTTTTGTATGTGTTTCTATCTATATTTGTCTGTCTAGCTGTCCATAAGTATATATCTGTATCTCTATAGCTATGTATTTACGTGGACTTATACATGCATCTATGGGGTAGACTGTGGTGTGACGCTTTGTTCGCGTTTCGGATATTTGGGGATATCGGTTTTGCGAAGGTTTCTTTTTTCCTCGGAACTTGTCTTTTTTTTTTGATGTTTCTTTTTTTCAGGCAGTCAATGATACGTCGAATCCGGACATCCACGACAAGGCCCTATTCTACTACCGTTTTCTGAAAACAAGTTTGCAGGCAAGGCGTTTTGCGTCTTCTCCTGTTTCTCTTCTTTTTCTCTGCTTGTCCACCTTGAGAAATACAGTTCTGAATGATTATTCGTACGGAGACCATCGTGCATTGTTTCTTCTTTGTTCGCTGCTTAAGACCTCTTTCGCTTTGTGACTGTGGTTCAGTGGCTGACCTGCATGCGATTTGATCAACCACGACAGTCAGGACAATGTCGACGTTTTTAGAATTGTGTTTTTCCACCTCTCAAGGCCTCGGTTTCTTCCGTCGTCCTGTCTGCTGATGCAGGACGCTCGACGCATTCTTTCAACGCCCTTGCCACCGGCTGAAGAACTCGAGGTGCGAAGATTTCTCTGTGATTCTTCTTCGCTCTAGATTCTCTTGAGACCATCGACCTTTCTCCATCTCCATCTCCCTCTTTCTCTTTCTGTTCCTCTTTCTCGTGCTGTTCGCTCCCCGATCTGCTCCCTCGTTTTTATTTTCTCCCTGTCTCTTTCTCTTCTTTTTTCTCGTCTAGAGGCAGTGCTCCGGCTGCTTTAGTGGGCTCGCACTGAAGTCTCGTTCCTTCTTCCTTCACTTTGTTGTTTCTTCCTTCTCCTCTCTTTCAGTCCTCCGCAGATCGAGAGCTCTCTGAGCGTCTCCTGGAAGAGTTCAACTCTCTCGCCGTTGTCTACCGACTTCCGAGCTCCGCGTTCCTCTGCGTCTCGCCGATTCCGTTTCGAGGAAAACTGGCTCTCCCCGCCAACGCGTCTGCTGCGAAACGCGGCGCTCTCGCCCCCGCTCTCTTTCTGGACGGTCGCGAAGGCAGAGGCACTGAGAGAGAACAAGAGAGAGATCAACAGAGAGAGCGAGCGAGAGAGCGAGCGAGAGAGAGGGGAGAGAACGACTTAGACGCGCTCGAAGTGAGGCATGAATCGTTCAGAGAGAGTGACGAGAGGAGACATCTCAGCGAAGAATCGCAGGGAGAACAGAGAGGCAGGTCGAATCAACTGGGAGACCTGCTGCTTGCGCTGGAGGCAGATACCGCAGCTGATCTTTTGGACAGACAGCGAGAAGGTAAGGAAAACGTTTGGGTCAAGAAAGGTCAAATCAAATGGCAGAAGGAGGATGAAGTGCAACGGAAATGCGTGCATGCATGTCTTTCTTGCGACCTCCCTTTCCTCCTTTTCTCTCACTTCTGTTTCTTCCTCTTCCTCTGTGGTTCTCTCTCTTTCTCTCTCCGCTAGGTCTCTTCTCCGTCTCCTCCTGTTGAGCGCGCGCCTCGCTGTCTCTGTGGTTCTCTTCCTCTTCTCTGCTTGTGTCTGCTTCCTGCGTATTTGCGGTTTCCTTCTCTATGAATTCCATGGCGCTCCACGTCATTTGTTGTCGCTCTCACGCTCGGCATTTGCTCGCTTTCTCTGTTTCCTTTCCATCTTTTTGTGTGGACCATTTATTCGCCTGTCCTTCCCTCGCTCGTTCCCCCCTCGGTGCTACCGGTGTGGAAAAGAGTTTCTCACTTTCTTCGTCCTTTCCAGGTGCTTCGGTTTCCTTCTCTTTTCCAGACTCTCGTGACAACGGCGCTCGAGTTTCTTCCGGCGCCAGCCGCGAAGCCCCCGCGTCCGACCGTCTGCGGTGAGGGAGAAGTGGACGACAGCGGGAGGGCAAAGACGTTTCGGCACTGACTTGGTCTTACCCAGTGAAACAAAGAACAGCGAGAAATCCCCAAGAGATACTTGAACCGTGACGTGCAGGGAGTACGCTCAAATCAACCTATTTCTTCTCTGTTTCCATCTGTATCTCTTCTTCTCTCTCTTCTCTCTTGGCCTCGCTCTCGTCTTCTCTCGACTTCTGTTCTGCTCGTCGCTCTTTTTTTTCGCTAGTCTTCGCGTTTCGTCTCTGCTCTCTTTTATTTTTGTGTTTCTCCGGTCTTCTCTTCTCCTCTCCGCGCTTCCGTTCCTTGCAGATAACAGTTTCTCGCCATTCTCCCCTTGTCGGTTCCCTGCATTCATCTTTTCTCATTTTCTTCATCTTGTTTTCTCAAAACGGTTCGTTCTGTGTTTCAGTCTCGCCTCCTCGGTGACCCTCGACTCCGCAACGTTCCAGCGTCTCTGGGAGGAGGCGGAAGACGCGCAGACGCTGAACGAAGTACATGCTGTTCCCCAGTTTTCTCCTTTCCTCTCCGCGGCCGACGACGTTCAGGCTCTCGGCGACGCCTTTGAAGTCGCTGCGGCGCAAAGCAGGATCTTCACCATGGTCAGAACGAAAAATTAAAAAGATCAAACATTCAAATTTTTCGTCTTGTGCTTGAACTCGGCCGACAACCACACAAACTACGATGATTCATCCATGTGCATTCCTACATCAATATACATCTGTATAAATATGTATTTGTGCATGTAAATGCATGCGTATATCCCTGCTTATATATATATATATATATATATGTTTACATGAAATTACGTATATTTTTGTACACCTGCAAGCATATACATATATATGTATGTATACTTACTTTTGTGTATACATATGTTTGATATATGTAATTATATATACATATATATATATATATATAAATGTACATTTGTGTGCATGTGTTGGAGGAAATGTGGTGACGCTGCGCATGCCTCGAGGGAAAGCCACCAGAGCGGTCGGAAAGTAGCGGCGGATCAAGAAATGAAAAGCGCAAGTTTTTTGCGGAGCTGAGATTTCGTTTCTTTCAAGAGAACTGGAGAGCAAATAGTTGTGTGTCATGCTGCCGATTTTCTCTAGAAAGCGAGAGACAAGCTTTCCAAGTTGCGCAGGTGGAGGGATGTAGTAGACATGGAGCGAGGCTGGGACTTCGCCGTCGCCCGTTGCGTTTTCTGTGTTTCTTTCAATGCGTTTGAGGTTGTTTTTGTCTGCGTCTTTGGCAGGCTTCCGGTGTTCTCGGGGACGTATTAAAGATGTTTTTTTACGGCGAAGACGAAGACGAGTAAGGCAGAAAGACTTGGAACTCTAAGAAACCACTCCACTCGCTTGTCTTTGTCCACTTTCGCGCGTTTTCCTGCGTCTGCAAACGCAAATAACGTCTCTGTGCACTGCAAAGGTCAATGCCTCTGGGGGGTGTCGGCAGCTCCGCACCGCCGCGCGCGCTTCTCCTCTCGAGGGAAGAGCACAGCCTCCAAGCCTCTTTCCATTTGCTTCTTGACAAAAATCTTCTCAGGTTCAGTTTCCCCGGCCGTCTCTCTCTCTTCGTTTCCTTCGTGTTTCTGCTCTTTCCTCCCGCTTGTTCGCTCCATTCTTCTCAGTTCGCCGTCTCGTCTCCTCTCTGTGTGCGCGCTCAGGACCTTGTATTTGTGTGAACTGCAGCTGACGCTCGCGCCTCCTGAGGCACCCGAGTTGAGTCTGGCGGTAAAGGCGGCGGCACCGAAGTCGGACTTCTCTGCGACTGGGAAACCCTCTGAAATCAAGTCTTCGAGGCAGAGAGAATTCGCTGCCGTTCTTCGCAGAGCTCTCGACAGACATGCAGAATTCCGGACGAGCCACAATTTGGTGTGAAGAGAAAACGGAGGCAAAGCGAAGAAAATGACAAAAGGCGACAGAGAAGGCGCAGCAGAAAGGAGAGCGGAGACGGAGAAGAAGAACAGAATCAGAGGGAGGGAGGGGGTTGAACAAGCACACAAACGCGTGGTAGAGAGAGGGAAAAGAAAAGGAAACTGAAAGAGAGAGAAGAAGGACTAGATACTGGAGAGGGAGGGAAAAAGATTCGAGCGAAGATGAAATAGGAAGACAGGAGAGAAGAGTGGATGTATCCTTGTTGTTTCAATATTTACGAATTGTTGTTTTAGCGTCTGCTTTCCGACCTCTCTCTGGAGTGCCTGTGTCCACTCTTCTAAATCGTTCGTCTCTCTCTGCTTTTCTTTTCATTTTTCGAGTCCTGCTGCTCTCAAGAGGTTTTCAACAATCACGCAACTCTGCGCTCGCTTCTTAGACATCCCTTTTTTCAACTCTGTGTGTTTTTGGAAGAAACTCTCAGCAACTTTTTGAAGAAGAGCTTTTCTACCACATCCACGTAAAAGCAATTCTGTCTACAGGGAGATCAACGATGTGGAGGCGAAAAGTCATGTGTCTTCGTCTCGACAGGTTGCTTCTTTCGTGAAGAGCGAGACCGCTGAGCGGCGGCGTACAAGCGTTTGCGAGAAGACAAAAAAGCAACTCGAGATACGTCCGCAAGGACTGGTCTGCGGTGGGCGTCGCTCTTGAAAAAAAGGCTGGGAGCGCCGAGAAAGGGGAAAGTATTTTGACTTTTCTGACGGAAAAAGGAAATTGAAGACTGCAGGTTTCAGTCGACGACGTCCACACACACGCGGCGAGGGATGTCGGAGACCCTCTGCTTCGCAGCGGGGACTCTAGTCCTTTGTCTTTTTTCTACTCGTAGGGAGAATGAAGGGAAAGAAGGCGAGAGCCGAGGATAGGAACAGACAAGGAAGAAGAGAGAGAGGGGGAGAACATCATGACGACGAAGAAAGAAGCGAGAAGACGAGAGAGAAGTGATGCTGAGAAAGACCTGGGGAGGAGACTCGAGAAGCTGGAAGAGAAGGGGAGAAGAATCAAGAGGCGGCAATTCGAGAGAGACGCATGACGAGCAAAGATGAGAAGAAAGAGGAGAGAAGAGTCGAGAAAAATACAGTGGAGGCGAGCACAGGCAGGAGAAAGGAGAAAGAAGCATGCGGAGACACTAGTCAAGAAGAAAGGGAGAGTCGAATCTGTGTCGAGGTGCATGCAGCCTGGAGAAGAAAAGAGAGAGTGGAGAAACAGAGTTTTTCTCTCGAAACGCGTTGCTGCACCGTTCGTGCTGCTCACTCGGCATTCGCAGACACTTGACATGGCGGCACTCCGGAAATCACCACAAATCCGAGAAAAACGACAAATCCCACAATCACAATAGACATGTAAAACCCCCACACAAGCTCATATATATATATATATATATATATAATTATATGTTTATACATGAACCTATATTTAGACATATGTGCCTATTTATGTCTATGTATGCATGCGTATCGGAGTATTTCCGAGAATCTAGAGAACAAACCATCAGTCTGAAAAGCTCCACAGAGAAGGCAGCTCGACACACGAAATTAACAGTTTGAACAGGAAGAGGACGGAATTTATACGATAACGTTGCAGGCCTACGCTGCGCTGCATCAGGACGGTTCTACGAAAGCGTCCGATTTTATATTTTCTTTGCTTACATGCAGCGTTCTCCCACACTTCGCGCCTGCTATGTACGTACAACCAATACAAATGTATGTATATATATCTTTATATATATATATATATATATATCTTTATATATATATATATATATAGGTATCTTACTTCCTCAATCTTTGTGCAGTCTCCCTCTTCCGTTTTTCTTTCCTGTGAATCCTCCACCTTTCTGCTTTCTGTCTAACGGTCCGAGTCCTTGATTTCTTGTTTTATCGTTTTCCTTTCAGGACAAAACATGGTTAAGGCATTCAGAGAGCTTTTTGAGCTTTCTCAGCTTTTTTCCGTTTTTAATGCGATCCTGAGAACTCTCTTTGGAGGACTTTTGCAATCGTCTGAAGCTGCATGTTGGAGGTGCCTTCGTAAATCGTTCCAATTTTGCTGTCGCGGAAGAGTTTCTCAAGGCCGAAGGACTTCGTGAATCCGTTTCCTCCAACAAAGTCGATGCATGCACTCGAGACTCTCTGCGCGACTTCAGAGGACTTAAATTTCGCCATTGCAGCTTCTTTCGCGAAAGGCTGTCCTGCCTCCCTCAGCAGCGCCGCGTTCGCCGTGAGCAACGCAGCCGCTTCGATTTCCGTCGCCAGCTGAAAAGGAAACGAAGGGATCGGTTTTTGATTGGAATCGAAAAGAAAGAACTCAGAGGCGAGCGGAGAGAGGGCACAAGCGACAGATGAAAGAGGGATGTGGAGGAGAGCAGAGAGACGCAAGGGGGAGAGGAGAGAAAGAGAGGTGAGAGGAGCTGGAGGAGGAGAGATACTCGGAGATGAAAGACGAGAGAGAAGAAGGGAGGAAAAGCAAGAGAGGGCATGGGAGATCAAGAGGAGAGATAATTGGTGAAGTGGAAATAGGAGATGAAGGAAAAGCGATTCCGGGGGTATACAAGAGGAGACGAAAGAGCAGAGAGAGAGAAGAAAGAAAGTCGAGGAAGATAATTACGAGGAGAGCCGGCATAAAAAGGAGAGTTGACATCGAAGGACAGGAGAGGAGTGGAGACGAGGTGAGAAGAGAGAGGGACGAGCAGCGAGAACCGACGAGGAGAGAAGAGAAACGCGATGGTGGAAGAACGAATCACGAACGAACGAGGAAAGCAGATTCGTCTGGCGAGAAGCAGCGCTTCTGTCCTTGTCGAGGAAGAGGAAAGGTGAAGAGAGACAATGAAAAAGAGAAAAGACGAACATAGGACACAAGACAAAGAGAACAAAGCTTCCAAGAGGCAGAACAAGAAGCGCGAATGGAGAAGGCGACTGTTTGTTCTATTTGTCTACCTTGGCGTATTCGAACTGGACACCCTGGAAATCAGCAATTTTTCTGCCGAACTGCTGACGGTCGTGCATGTAACGCATCGCCGTTTCAAAGGCTCCCTTTGCAAGACCTAGCATCTGCGCCGCAATGCCTGCATGCAATCGGAATCAGTCGTTTTCCAATTAAACAGGAGATGGGAGCTCCCCTGGAGACACCGACGCACATCTGGAATGAACGGGTCGTCCTTCAGAGGCGGGCGTCTTCATGGAGAGAAGAGTCGAGAAAGGAAGAAGCGAGTGAGACAAGAGGGAAGGCCAAAAGAGACGGAGGCCTGGAACGAAGGCTGAGAGGATGCGAGGAAGACATGTGGAGAGGAACAAGAAAAGGAGAGAGGAAAAAGAGAAGGAGAGAGGAAGAGAATTTCAGAAGTCGTGTGGGGATTGTCTTGCGACGCTACGTTTCGCTATTACTCACAGCAGCCAAAAAGAAATAAAGGAAGAGGTGCGTGTCTCAGAAAACTGCCGAAAAAAACTCTGAAGTCGGAAATGTCTGACGCTAACCAAGACTGAGAAATACCAGTCCAAAAGGTTGAGAAGAACGAAGACGACTGCGCACAGCACAGACTCTCTCACCGATGCGCCCTTCGTTCAACAGACGGATCGCAATCTTGTATCCTTCTCCGACCTCGCCGAGTACGCAAGAATCATGAACCTGAAACAGAAAAAGCAAAGTCTGTCAACTTTGTTTCCAAGTTCCCCACAAGCTGTTCGGCGGCGCATGCACGTATACGAAGACCATGTAGCATGCTCATCGAAATCGACTAGGTGTGTACGACGCTGTCCGACTACCTCAGTCACAACTCTGTGGCGCGGCATACTCGTCGACGCCTCTCCCCAACGTTCCCTCCTTTCATGGCAATCACCTGTATTATTTTCAGCATGAATCGAGTTCTTATGTTGCCCTATGTGCCTCAAATCGTAGAGAGATTAGAGAGATAGATAGGTAGGTAGGTAGACATGAAGTGCTATCCATGCACATAGGAGCAACACTGTGTAACTGTGAAACATATATATGCGAAAATATGTAGGTGAGTGTGTCATAACAGAGTACGGAGGAAAAAGCAGATTGGAAACGCGGTGCGAGTACCTGGACATCGTTGAGAATGACCTCGCATGTGGACGAAGCTTTGATTCCAAGTTTCTCCAGTGCAGGTCCGACCTCGAGGCCTGCCGTTCCTGCCTCCACTAGAAAGGCAGTGATGCCGCGGTAGCCCTGAGTGCATGCAACAAAAAATACAATGCATGCACTGGCACCCAGCGTGTGCGAGTCTGGTTGCGGCCATGGCTCTTGCACCCGCATTCATGCCTCCCCCAAAAAGCCTTGAAGTCTCGTCTCTCTAACCGAGCGAAAAACGCGACATCTATTCACCTACATAATTACATATATGTGCACACATGTACATGCATGGGGAGAGAGATTTGTAGTGACGCTGAGATACACGCATATACATACATATATATGTATATATATATATGTATATGTATATATATATATATATATATATATTTACATACGGGCAGAAGGGCAACTGCTCCCAAAGACACGCACACAGAGACATATCTATAGATATGTATATGCACATGGAGAGATGGTGGATTGATCGCAGGTGCATGCACAGTACTCATATACACGCCTCTATGGATCCATAACGGTGGCTTGAGCATTGATGGCAGATGCTTTGTTAGGGATTTAAACGCATTTCTTGTCGCACCTGATCTAGGTCGTAGCTAGCGAATACGAGGAAGAGGCCAGCCTCTCGAGCGGTGGAAATCCACTGCTTTGCTCCATTTAGCACCCAGGCGTCGCCGTTCTCCGACCTCCGTGCGGTGGCTTTCAGAGCGAAGGCGTCGCTGCCGCTCTCGCTCTCACTCAGGCAAAAAGAACCGAGCATGTCTGAGGAAAAAGCACTTACGAAAGAGAGCTCTGGCATTTCGCGAGTTCGCAAATGCCCTCCAGCCGAGATCTGCATCTTTGTGTGAGAGGAGTTTCATACGTCAATTTGCACATCCACACAGGTGTGTATAATTATATATATATATATATATATATATATATATGCTTGCATGTGTTTACTATGCATACGTAAAAGCGTATATATATATATATATATATATATATATATATATATATATATATGTATATGTCTGAATAGAGGCCAGGGTGTGTGTCTCTGTTTCTGGATGCCTGGAGCAAGTTCTGTAGTGCGCACGTCTGACTCTATTATTGTCTCGATATCTGTCTGTCAACTCTCCTTCGGCTTCTCATTCTTGCGTCTCCGTGGGCATCCCTCCACGTTTTTTCTATCTCATCAGTCTCAAGGCCTTCAAAGCGAACTGCCCACAACTCACATCCTCTTCTTCTTTCAAATTTCTAGTTAAATATATCGATATATATATATATATATATATATATATTTGTATATAAATATATATAGATATAAATCCATACAGATATCCAGATATACATCCATATATATCCATATACATATCCATATGCACATATCCACATATACATCCATATATATTCACATGCATATCCACATATATACCCATATATATATATATATATATATATCCACATATATATCAATAAACATCCATATATATATTCACATATATATGTATATATGCAAGTATATACATATAGACGCAAATGTTAGGTGCTCTACAGAGCTAAGCACCCATAGCTATACCGAATGGGGTACATGTGTCTAGCTTTTCCGACAGCTCTTCATAAATGCACACGGTTATAAAGACAGATTTATACAACTCGAACACAGTATGCATATGCCTGTATCAGCAGCGCGCTTCTGTGCACATCTACATATATATTTTTTTAATTTAACTGTTGAAGGGGAAAGCAGGATTTCGTGCTTACTGGACGCGAGTTGGGGCAAGAATTTCTCTTTCTGCTCCTCGGTTCCGTAGAGCGTCAGTGCCCGATTGATCAGTGTGTTCTGGAGAAGAGAAACGCCAAGACCGTTTTTATTAGAAGAATGTCACATGAATCGACTGCTGTCCCCCTTGTCCCCGATTCGTCTAGGTCAACCGCAAGAAAACTCCGCCTTTGTCAACACATGTCGAGAGGTGGACGCTCAACCCCCGTGAAGATCTGCACACTTGAAGGTACATAACCATGCATCTGCCCGTGCATCCGTAGTCCTGTCTAGTTGTGAATCGGTGCATGCATGCACGCACATGTCGAGTTACACAAATCACTGCATGCACGCGAATGCCTGCCTAGTAACGGAAATCACAGCATGTATACAAGCACATGCACCTCCAGGGACAAAAGGCTTTTCAGATACGTGCATCCGTGCAGGTAGACAAACATATGCATGGGTGCGCGTAGCAGTCATCTGGAACCGATCGGCATCCATGCGAAAGGTCGGAGGCTAGCATCCACCGCGCGCGGATCGATGAGATAAACCACTCACTCGGAAACACACCTACCGATGTGACAATGTCTGTCTTTGAATACATACATATATACACATATATACATATATACATATATACATATATACATATATATATATATATACATATATACATATATATATATGTACAGAACGAGGCACAGTAGGACACAGTCATTTATGTTTATAAATCGGTGTGTGTCAATCACTCTATCCATATAATATATATGTATTTTTGAACTGAAGGACAAGCTGTTGTTGCTTGCGTCAAGAAGAGCACGTACGTGGATATCGACAAGAGCGGCGACCGAAGGGTCGACTCTCGCAAGTTCTTCAATGACGACGAGAGAGTTGAAAAACGACATGGCACTACCTCCGTACTTCTCCTCGATTTCCATCCCCAGGTAACCTGAACGTCGACAGGATCCGTGAGACATGTCATACAGCTCGAACATCGTCTGTTGACCCTACACAGCCTTTGAATGCGAAGGCCTATGCATGCACACTCTCATTTTTCTCCGAGGCACACTGCAAACTGCCAGCGCACATGTACTCTTCTCATACGAGATACCTAAACACGCATATATGCATATACATATACGTATTTGTACATATATGTATATATATATATATATATCTACGGACTAATAAATAAATATATATCCAAATACGTATACGTTTATGCGTGACTGAATTTAGATACGCAGGGTAGGTGGGATGTCAAAGATATAACGGTATATGTCCTCAATTTGGCCTTTGTCGAACTGTGAGTATCTGCACATGAGTACATATCTGAGAGTGTAGGTGTGTGGAGAAGGCGGAATATATTTACATGGATGTGCACGAGGTCTATAATTTTGCAGTGCATTTAAAAGTTGGGACAAAGTGGGAAACAACTGCTGCATCTACATGGATTGGCGCGCATGCGCCTGCACGCAGTTTTTGAAGGAAAAGAAATTCACGCAGTGTACGGACGCTCAGGGGAAAGAAGCACGAACTTTGAGAGTTAGCACCACCGGAAGCCGAAAAAAAAGAATCGAGAAAACGCACCTTGCTTGAAGAGACCCTCGATAACCTCCGCTTCGATTGCTCCCTCATCATCCATCGCCTCCACCTTGGAACGAATTTCCTGGGGAGATCCGTTTGCGAAAGTCCACAGTGCACGCAAACGTGAAAGATAACAAAGTGGGTGCGCAGAAAGCCATGCGCCACAAAGACGCACGACCGAACGTCTACACATAAAGGTGCACAAAAAGGGCGTAATGGACACCTACGCACAGGCAGCTTTAAGTCAACTTGGGTGTACACAGGTCTGTATTTCCATATGCTTGCATATGTAAGTCGACGCAAGGTGTATGTACAGCGTTAAACGCAACTGCACAGCTTTGCACGCAAAAACCAAGGTGCGTCTGCTTTCACGCTGCTTGCACACACGGTTTCAGAGCGTGCTGTGTTTCTCTTGGATTGAAGAGAATAGCAAAGACTCCAGACTTGGAGACGTAGGACTGCCTTTCCTGACACACACCTCCTCAGCAAAGCGCCTGACAGCCTGTCGCAGTGTGGCGGTGTCTGTGCAGCAGAGAGCAGGAGAAGCAGCAGAGGCGGAAAGATACAATGAGCAAAACCCATCAGAGGCAAGAGAAAATCAGACGGAAAATGCAGGGATCGGCGCCACAGGGAGAAGGGCCAGTCTCTGAAATCGCGTTCTACCGAGAAAAACAGATGAAATATCAAAACACAACCTTCACGGCTCTGTACAAGCGCCAAGGAGAAAGCATATATTCGATCCAAATCTGGGACAAAGATGCACTTCTACAAACTGACCAACCAAACGGACTCATGCCTGTACACTCGATCACACACAAAGAAAAACGTCTACGAAGACATATCATGAGCATACGCATATATGTATGCGCACAAATATATATATATATATGTATATATATATATATATAAAGAATAGACGTATACGCTTTGCATATATATGACCTCTATGCCACGTCACGGCAAAGAAAGGGAGCAAAAGGTTGAGATCCAACACATGCACTGACACGGCGTACCCACGTGCTGTTTGATTCACGAATATACGTAAAGATGTCTACGCGCTATTTCCGAGTAAAACATACAGGCACATTGTCCAACACTTCAAGCATACGTTTAAATGCATATGCATATATATATATATATATATGAATATAATGAATTTATATATATGAATATTGTATAAATGAATGTATACATATATGGGGATACAATGTACATGTATATGTGTATATACATATATGAAAGCAAGATAATATATATATATATATATATATATATATATATGAAAGTCATATATATATATATATATGTATATATGGAGAGGAATAGCCAAGACGAGGAACTGGGAGTCACCTGTGTCAAGGAGCGTGAGAGGTCGGAGGCTCGAGCGAGGGGCATTCGTCTTTTCCGATTCCTCAGAAGAAAATTCAGAGTCGAGGTCGTCATCGCTGTTTGGATTATCCCCGGTCCAGAGTTGCCGCGCGTAACTCTTCAGATCGTCTTTTTTCTTTCCTGCTTTCGCTTCCTTTTCCGGCGAAGTGGCGAATAAACGCGAAAACAGAGCCGGCACGCAGCCTCTGCTCCGCATATCAGGTGTACATACAACAGCACTGAAAGCGCCGGTTCCGGGCTGCCACCTGCGCCGTACAGGGTGCAGCCGAGATATCGGAGGAGAGAAAGTGGGTTGAAAAAGAAGAAATTTAGGAATGAAGAGGGACGAAAACACAACTGAAACACAAACAGATGCAACTGCAAACAGTAAAAACGACACAAGAGACATATACGTGTATGTATGTATATATCTTTGGGACAGCACGTGCAGATCAGAGCGCCTATCCATACGACTGCAGCGACCTCTTTACCATTCGCATGTGCAAGTGTATACGCGGCGGTACACGTATGATACTTCTTTCTAGGTATACTCGGTGTATTCACAATCGTAGAACTCATCGATCTTGCACGATTTTTCCGACCTGTCTGCTCTCGAGCGTGTCGCCGCTCTTCGCTACGTTCGCTGGGAATCTGCGGTGGGGGTGTATGTACGGGCCATTCCACCTGACTCCCTCCGTCAAGCCGTCCGAGCATGTTTCTTCCTCATAGCTTACCTGTTCTCTTGGCTTTGCGCAACCGAGACCCATTCCCTAGTTTTTCCGAGAGGAGGGGCGACGAGGCAGGCACGAGGTACCGCAAGTGCCTTCCCAACAGGGGCAGCCGAAAAGCCGGAGCGCACGAACCTCTTCGGCAGATGAAGGGCAGCAGACCTCATCGTGAATTCTGAGAACTAGGTTCCTTTTATGTCACTTCTCGGGCTCCCGGGCTTGTCAGGAGCTGGACAACTTAAAGGAAAGCGATCTGCGGAGTCTGCGAGGTCACTCGTGCCTGAGGCAGGGTCTTGAGGCAGCTTTGAGGAGACTGACTGCCGGCGCACGAGGCAGAAAGGTGAAGAACCCCCAAGAGGAACGAACGCGCAGAAAGGAGAGTTTCTTGAGAGGAAAGAACAAAAGTGTTCCTGCCTGCGGGTTCAAGACCGTGCGAAGCCGCACCAGCTGTGAAAACCCAATGTGGCGACAGAAGCCAAAAAACGGCCTGACACAAGACACTTCGTCAGGTGTACGTACACCTGGCGACGCGAGGAACTGACACGAGTGAGGTGTATGTACACCCGAGGAGCTGGAAGCCCCGCCGCAAGTTTCGCGTTTTTTGGCGACTCGAGACCCGCCCAAGATCGACTCGCCTTTGCGACCAAGAGCGGGTCGAGGCACACCGCCGCACGTTTTCGTTTCCTCTCTTCTCTTCCGGCTTTTTCCTTCGATCCAAATTTCTTCTGTCTTCCTTCTTGCGGAAGAAGAAACAAGGACCCTCAAAGAAGGACCAAGAACGCTAAACCCCAAACCCTTCTTGGACACACGACCCTTAAAGCTCGCTCGCGCCCGCGGCTCCGCGACTTCGTCCGCGTCGGCTTTTTCGTTCTGCCTGCCGCATGCAGATAAAATGCACATGCACATGCTGCAGAGAGAGAGAGACTGACGTGTCGGGACTTTGAGGGCGACGCACTTCCACTTTTTTTCTTTCTCTCTCTTCTCTCGCCTCAGTGCAGAGGGAAAGAAGCAAAAGCGAAGCGGAGACGCCCGCCTTTCCCCCACTGTTCGTCTCTCCACGCTGCAGAGCGCCTTCTGGCTAGAAAGAGCGTTTGAGAGAGGGGGGTGACAGAACGACGATCGGTTTTTTTTCACCCTTTCTCTGCCTACTGCTGCTCTTTTCTGCCGCGATCAAACGCGCGAAAATGACAAAGGCGCATCTGCAATCTCGCTGCTCCCTGCCGTGGAGAGACACCTGCCGCTCTCGGTAGCGGAAGCGGACTCTGGCGGGACACAGACGACCCGAGAAACCGATATTCCTCTCTATAAGCTTCTATTCTCTCTTCTTCTCTCGTCTCTGCCTCTTTATTGTCTTCCATGACTTTTCGTTTCTGCCCTTTTTTTCACATCGTCCGTCTGAAGTGCGACGCGGGTCCGTGGTCCTCGCTCGCGTCTCGAGAAACGATTCGTGTGGAGGGTGTGTCAAAAAACACATCTTGGTAAACCAGGATTTCTCTGCCGTCCTTTTGTGGAGCTTGTGAGAGAGAAGACTGACGACGAGGAAGGGTCAAGCCTCCTCTCTCTCCTCGGTTGAGTCATGCCAGTCCCGACTTTTGTCCTCCGTGTTTGACGCTCTCTACATCTTTACCGGTGTGTTTTCGTCTCTTCTCCCTCTCTTCGTTCTTCTCTCTCCTTTCTTCCTCCGTTGCTGTTTCGCGTCCTTCTCTTCCACTGCTGCTACGCTTTTCCTCTTTCCGCGCTGTCGGCTCCGTCTCTTTTGTTTACGTTTTTTTCTCTCCTGCCTGCCGTTGCACATTTGTTTCTTTCGGTGACCTCTCCGTGTTTTTCTTTCGGGGTGTCCACTGACCTGTGGCCAGATGCCGACATCGATTCTGAGGCGAGTGGCTTGCGCGGCGCTTTCCCTCCCGCAGCGCGCTGCTCCTCTCAAGGCCAAGAAGCCGGTGGTGAAGAAGAACGTGAAAAAGTGGGTTTTTCGAAACTTCTGTGGAGAAATGGATCTTCCTATTCCATGCAAAAGCTCTTTCCAGCAGTACTGCGAAAAAGAACTGACGGCGGGGCTTTCTGTTTCCCCGAACTTGCGCCTCCACCCAACTAGCTGCCCTTCAATCTGAGGTGCAGCGACTTGCGGTTCTTCTCTCTTGACTATTCACTCGTTCTCTTCTCTCCGCATACCCAACACAAAAACACACTTGCTGACACATCGCCGCACAACTCACCCATACAAACGTATACATGTGTGTATTTAGTTATTAAAAGTGTAGATGTGGAAAGATACGTGGTAGGTGGGCGTCTCTGTAAGTGGTATATGTATGCATATTATATATATATATATATATATATATGCATGTATGCATATGTGTCAACATATTCGGTGTAGACAATAGGTGTCCGCGTGTACGTGTTGCCTATGGAGATGTCGTGTTGTTTATTTTTATTTCTCTGTTGGATATGAAGACGTGAATGGACGCTTGTCTGCTGTATTTCTTCAAGATTGCCTATGGATAGATGCGTGGATGCCTGCAGGGATTCGGGGGGGCTGCCAAAGCACCTGACGCGTTACTTGCCGTTTGTCCCCACCTCGTTGGTGCATGAAACGACGAGCTTCCTGCACGACGCCACTAAACTTCGCGCGCTGCTGGCTTTGATTTTTTCCCCATGTAAACCTGAGGCTTCTGTCGCCGACGAGCTGGCTTCTCCCGCAGCCCGACTCGAATTCCAACAAGAAAAAGAGCGATACCACGCTATCCGCGATGTGAGACAAGACAGACAAACTTGAAGGACAACACCTGCACGACGGCCACAAGACGCCCAAGAAATAAATCGATATACACAAAATAAAACCTGTACTTACACTTCGGCACGTATGCAGTATACACATGCATGCATAAATAAATATCTATATATAACTATACGTACCAGTGCATGTGGGGAAATGCTTCACGAGTCCTTGAGGCGGATAACCGTCGAGGCGACTGTTTGGAGGCGTTTCGCGAGGTAAACACGCGGGATCCTTTACGAAGCCAGCTTTCATGGAAAGGAATCTGCCTCTGCACAAGCTGGAGCACAGTTCACAGGCTGCGCGAAGAGGTCTGCTCCTTCACGAAAGAGAATGTTCTAGAAGAAATTGAAAACGTTTGCAACCACAGCGTGGGCCCACCAGAGGCTCGGAGCTATTTGTGCCCGTGGCCGCAGTGCACGCAAAAAGTCACAGCGCCACACTCATCAGTTTCCCCGAGTCTACACGAGGGTGAAAACCATTAAGTGTCGAGGCTGCACTGTATGGAAACCAAAAGTCTTCTCGTGTCGGTGCTCCTGTTCCTCAGTTTTGCGTCTGTGCTCTTTGGATGTTTCAGACCTACGACAGTCGTGTCCTGTCTGGAGTTGCCCTGCGGACATCGCCAGCGTTCTCTGGATCTCTGCTTTTGCTCCTGTTTCAATTACACACTCTTTGTCTTCGGCTTCTTCGTTTGTGCAGCAACACACCGACTGTTATCGGCGCCACGAGAGTGCTGCGGCGGCGTCGATGTGGCGTGCGATTGAGGCGCTTCCCTCAGACCTTTACGAAGAAGCAGTGCAGTCTGTCACATTTGCTCCGCCATATGAGAACGAACCGCCGCCTCCGGATCCGAGTGAGCTGCGGCCTGGAAAGAACGCAAGCACTGAGACGCAGGCCGCCAGTGCTGGGCAACAGCCGAGCGCCGCGTCGAGGGGCTCTAGTGTGCGTACACTCGCGGGGCCTGGCGCAGCCGGAGAGGCGGCGAGTCAGCCGGAGCACGGATTCTACCACGAAAGGTTCGCGTTCCCGAGGGCCCTCATGTTCCACGAAATGTACGGCGAGCAGATCTTCCAGTCGCTCTCGCAACTCGAGCGGAGGAAACTGCAGGTGAGAAAAACCGCGGAGGGAGATCGGCGGGGGCGCGTTATGGTCTCGACATGGGCTGTAGGCAATGACAGCCACAGCTGGAGGGTGCCGTGCCACGTGCAGGCGGGTCGCACTGTAGTCGTTTCTGCATTTTCTTTTCCATGTTTTCCCACGCCCCTGTAGTGGATGCGTGAAAGCAGACTGCGCACGCGTTTTACATGGTCCACATTTCGACTGTGCTTCAGTACACGCTGGCTGTACGTACAGCGTGCGTCAGCGTTCGGCGACCTACCGTTCCTGTCGGTCGCTCCGCGGAGGGCCCCTTCGCGAGGCGCCCTCTGTTCGTCTGGAGCGTTTCTTATGAGACATGAACACCACTGACACATGTGAGAGCCGAAGATGCGGTGACTTCGTAGAAGAGTCTGCGGGTCAGTACGATGTTCAGAGGTGCCGTGTCCGTGCCCCACCCGCCATCCCGTGTTTCCTTGACAGTCTGTACTTCCTCTGCTATCTGGTGCCGCATGCAGGTCTTCATGAACTTGATGCATGTGCGGTATCCTCACGCGGAACTGAAGCGCGACAAACCGGCTCTGTTCTGGCTGCCGGAGAGACAGGTTCTCAGCCGGCAGCGCGAGGGTGCGCACAAACGGAAAGGCGCCAAATGAGCTGCCGCGCAAACTGCGGCCAGCACTCGGCTGACATCTTCAATGAGGTGTACGTACACCGCGTGGTGCGTCGCAAGCGTTCGACAGCAGGGCGGCTTCGTGTCTTCGTGCCGAGAAGTGCTTTTTTGTGTGTGCCGAAACCTGCACTCAGTTGCCTCGTTTGCCAGATGACTCGAACGCTTCGGCGGATTGTTTCACGCTGGCAACACTCCCCAAATTTCACTGAGATCACTGGGGCGGAGCCACTGTGGCGTTAGTATGTCGGAAACTCCGCACACCTAGATATCGACCGTGACCACACTTGCCACTCACTCCACGTTCCTGCACTCAGAACGCAAGCCGCGGCAGGGAACTCTGCGCGTCATTCTGAGCCTAATGGCGAAGCATTTCCTGTCAGCCCTGCACGGGCGCAGAACACTTGCGCGGAGGACCAAAGACAAATCTTTACTGGCCACGCACCGGCGCTCCGGGCGAAACCACAAGCACGCGTCCTGCGCTTACGGAAGCCGGCTGGTGTACCTTCAGCGGTCTACGCTGGGAACTCCTGCCGCGCTAAAACGTAGACGACGCGTTTGTTACAGCGTTGTGATGCGGCGAGTGCTATCACCTTGGAACTGTGACTCCGCGAATAAAAAGTGCTCCACAGTGGAAACACCGAGACACACTTCATCTGGCACACGCAGGCGAATTATGCACGGAAGCGACACCATTCTCGGTCTTTTCCAGCGAACTGCAGAAGTTACCTGCAAGCGCGAGATCTGCTTCTATCAAAGCAGATCTCGCGCCACAGCCTGATGCCCTCGTCTCTAGTCCTCGTCCGACGAGAACCCCTCCGGGTTGGGAACTGCTCTATCGGTCAGCAGAGCCAACTGAGAAGCACGCCCAGCCACCGGCACAGTAACGTAAAGATCAGATTGCAGATGCCATCCACCACGATTGTAGAGAAGACGAACAGAATTTTGATCGACCCCGTAGGCACGTAAAATCGAGTCTCGAATAGTTTCCGGCCCGGGAACAACCTGGTCTTCCATACTTTGGGAGCGGTGGAGGTTCAGTGACCTCAGTTGCGCTCGAACAACTCCCCTTCGCGTAGGTTCCGGAAGAGGCGCCGCCGATGGAATCACGTCCAATCTCTGTCCAACTGCTGGTGGCTCAGGTTGATACGGCTCCTCCAGATGAGAGAAAGGGTTGACAGGAATCCCCTCCGGGAGACTCAATCGGGGCGGGGCCGGAGGACTTGCCATCCCCCTAAATTGCGTTTGCCTACGGTTTTCCATCGTACGTCGAATGTCGCTAAGAAGGTTGTACTGACTCTCTGCAAATCCGAATGGCAGCCCCTGCATTCCCCCCATACCCGGTAAAAATGGGTGAGCAGAAGGGGGAGGTTGACGAACTGGAGGAGGCGGACGAACTGAAGGACCTAGAATACCGAGAGGATCTGGATCTTCAGGACCTCCCGAACCCGCTCCTGGTACAGCAATGTCATCAAGCACAAGAGGCGCCATTTCCTGGCGCCGTCGACGGGGTCGAGGTCGATCAGGGTTAAGTGCCCCCGGAAGCCACGGCGGCTCAATCGGTGGAGCAGGTGGAAGCCGTGAAGGCGCATAACCCAAGGGCGCGCCACGAGGGACAAATGGACGAGGCCCCCTGGCGGAGGGTCCTGGTAAAGAAGACACCCCGCTCCAGCTTGACACCCCCCTTGCTTGGGGGGCTGGCGCCGCCGGAGCGCTTGCTGGCCCATGTTGGCTCTCAGATTCTTGTCGAGAACCTGGAGGCCCTCCCGCGATTCCAGAGGCATCCATCGGTATGACAGAGGGTGAAGCGTCACCACCGCTTGGATCCAGAGGTTGCTGACGACCTAGGGACTGTCTCACGAATCCATGGAAATGCATCGGACTGAAAGTAGGTGAAGGACCACCACCGCTTACATTCACAGATTGCTGAAAACTAGGGGGGCCTCTCGCGAATCCAGGGAAATACGTCGGACTGAAAGCTGGTGAAGGACCACCACCGCTTACATTCACAGATTGCTGAAAACCAGGGGGGCCTCCAGCGAATCCAGGGAAATACGTCGGACTGAAAGCTGGTGAAGGACCACCACCGCTTACGTGCACAGGCTGTTGCAGACCAGGGGGGCCTCTCGCGAATCCAGGGAAATACGTCGGACTGAAAGCTGGTGAAGGACCACCACCGCTTACATTCACAGATTGCTGAAAACCAGGGGGGCCTCCAGCGAATCCAGGGAAATACGTCGGACTGAAAGCTGGTGAAGGACCACCACCGCTTACGTGCACAGGCTGTTGCAGACCAGGGGGGCCTCTCGCGAATCCAGGGAAATACGTCGGACTGAAAGCTGGTGAAGGACCACCACCGCTTACGTGCACAGGCTGTTGCAGACCAGGGGGACCTCCCGCGAATCCAGGGATATTCGCCGGAATGAAAACGGGTACGGGGCCACCCCCATGTCCATGCACAACTTGTGGTGGACCAGCGGGACCCGCGACGAGGCCAAAGGCGGCGCTCACACTGGGAAACTGACCTCCACTGCCTTGTCCGGGTGCTTGCTGGTAGACCCGCCCCCCGTCCGTGCTGGAGCCCGTGAGAGAGACCACCTGTCTTGGCGCAGCTCGTCCCCTGGAAGGTACGAAATATGGGGAGGGTCTACCCTCAGTGATACTTCCTCTGTCTCCGTAAATGCCGATAGTCCCGAGACTCACTTGTTGAAAACCACTTGGATGACCTTGTAATCCCGATGGCCCTGGACGTCCACCTGAGTGACGTTGTAACCTCGATGGTCCTGGACGTTCATCTGGAGGACTTTGTAACCTCGATGGTCCTGGACGTTCATCAGGGGGACTTTGTAACCCCGATGTTCCTGGACGCTCAGTCTCAACGTGTGCGGCGCTCGACGATGAAGGAGACCTGTCATCAAGTGAGGGAACAACCTGGTCGTCGGGACCCGCAGCTCCTAACACGAAACGAGGAACGGTCTGTGGCGGAGATGGAGGAAGTGGAGCATATGCAGCTGGACCTGTCCTCATTCCTTGTCCTAACGGTGGGATGTTGCGGACGCGTTGCGGCCCATACCGTTGGTCAGCTAGCTGCCGAGACTGGAGTCCAGGAGAGAACTGAGGTGCTGGCTTGGGCGGAGTATCGGAAGAAGGCGATTTCTGCCTCCGGAGCACCTTCTCCACGTCGGAAATAACCAGAACGGGGGCCGGACTGGGATCCCCATCTGTTGCTACAAACAACGCTTCTCTACTCGCCTCGATGCTTATCGGAAGCGCCTCAAACTCTGAACCACCAGGCGCGCTGTCCTCTGCGTGTCCACGACCTCTGCTTACTAAAGTTTTCCCCCATCCACAGCAGTCCTGAGGACCGGTTTCACCAGTTGGCCTCCGCGAGGCCGCACCAGCGAGGTGAGTCAAGGCGTGCAGAGATACCATGGCCTGGAGCCAGGGATTTTTGGAAAGCTTCCTCATTGCTGCGAAGGCAACGAACTAGCAAGGACGCTTGGAAGGATTTTACAGTGATATGCGAAGATTTGCTTACCCACTCAATTTGAAGGCCCCGTCTCGTGTTGAAGGGAAGGGGGGCGGGTGACGCGAGTTGAGATGAGTCTGCAGACCGAGGGAGCATGCCTTCTGAATAGACAATCTAGCACACTTCAGTCACGCTGAAACGCACACTATTAGTTGGAGTTCACGCCTGGATTCATTCCTGCAACAGCGGGAAGCCACGCATTAAACTGCATTGGACAACTTTACGCACACTGGCTCTTGGCACCCTCTCGTAAAAACATCGAGCGTCTACTCAGACGAAGCGTTGCCACAAGGCACAAACACCACGTCGACCGCGAATGCTAGCGTGCGACGAAACAACTCCACAGTACTGCTCATACTGGTGAGTGATAAATCGTAACAACTACTCACACCAGTCAAGCCTTGAATGTCCCACCAAGGTGACTATGCCACACAGAAACAAGGGGAGTGAGATCGCCAGAGCCCGACGTTAATCAGACGACAGGGAATCGGGAGAAAGGGCGGCAGTGGATTCGATGTTGAGCCGCCACCAGCGACGTGGCCTCGTCACGAGAAGCCGACGCCCGTCACGGCGCTCCCCTGCTGTTTTCATGGTGTTTTCTATGTCATGCCTCGCGAGACTCGCGCCTGAACAAGTTTTTGTGAGCTCTATCTGTCTCGCGAACAATAACTGCAGCGCTTCCCCATAGAGTAGTTCAGCCTTATGTTTCATAAAGAGTACTCCTTCCGGGGACGTAGAAATGCGCATGGCGGGGAACGCACATGTCTGAAGCTATGCTAACGCGGTACTCTGTAGCCGAACATTTCACGTCAAAAAAGACGAATGCTGTGATCACATGTCTACGTGTCTCTGCGGGGGATAAGGCACGATATCGCCTTCAGAGAAACCTACTTTTCCCCCGCTGTTAGAAAGAAGCCGCAGAACTCCCCTATCTGCACGGGCACCTTGCCGTGCACGATGCAACAAAAATCGATCAGTCAAGACACTGTGGCATCATTTGTTTAGTGCGATCTGTTCCTTTGCTTGGGCTCGCCTGAGAACTGCTGAACCAACAGAACGCGTGTGAGATTGGCCTTGTAACTTCCCATAAGAAACAGCCGAGGCTGTAGCGTGAGCCCGCAGTCAGCACTCAATTTGCAAATGTGGCTACTGCCTCCACTATACACATGGCGGTAGGAGAGAACAGTGGGCACCTTAACAGTAGTTTCCACAGTGGTGTTGTGCATATCCGCGCTGCGCTCCGTGATAAAGGTAACGCCGCCGCTGGTTCTCGCGCTTCTATGTGCCACCTTTAGTATGAATAACCTCAGAATGCCCATCCACATTCTTTCTTTATATTGTTGCGGCTGCAATTGTCTCCGGAGCCTCGTCGCCGGTCCGCGTGCGAAAGCCCCATAACCGCCCGTGCGTGTGTAGAATAACGAAGACCGACGGGAAATGTAAAGGCAAATTACTCAATCCCCCAATTTCAAACCACAGTTGATCCTAGTCATGTTTCAACAACGGCATGCTTATATCCACCGTCTATCTATTGTTAAGCATCGTCGCGTGAGGACAACTGCTGCCTATCAACGGACAAAGGAGAATTAATCCTAGTCCCGTATCAGCATCTGTTTTGTTTTCCATTCACCGTCAAGTCCGACTTAATCCTAGTTGCTTGTGTATAACGGACAGCGTCTTGAAAACGGATGGTAATACTGGCGACGATCATCACTGAGACAGCATTGAATTGTGCACACGATCTGCGATCCAGATCGGTACGGCTTCGAAACCTTCGGTGTGTGAGTTCTAGGGTGTCTTAGTGCCGAAAGTCGTAACACCAAAATGAATACTGGTGCATGCTCAAAAAACCACAACGGTTTACATGAGTGGTAAGCTAGGTACTAGGAAACAAGGTGCATTAGGGCATCCCTGGTCTCCGCACACGGTGTCGCGCCAACAGTTTCCGCTGCAGAAGAGACAGCGAGACTCATGGCAACTCTTTCTTCCAAACTCGGCGTCAGCGCGCAAAAAACCAGCTCCACAGTCGTGTGGGTGACTAAGATTCACGCGCGGCTTTTACCCCTCAGAGCCTCCCTCGGTCTGATTAACACAATGAGTACATCCTTTGCATGGTGCTCCACCAGGGAACTGGGTGAACGCTGTTTACCGTTGGGATGTGCGGATCCTGTGCGAGTCTCCTACACTTAACTGCTACTTCAGGCACTTTGTCACCGACAGAAAAGGATTTTGGCCTTTCACTGCAGCAGAAAATCCTCCAAAAACTCCGAGGACGAGACGGAAGCACGCCGCATGTCCACTGGGACGGGAATTGGGTGCATGTATCGCCACTGACTGTACGGGACGGCAAAGTACTGCATCGCCAAAGGCGTCAAATCTGGCGGAGCTCGAAAAATAGTGACAGCCACCACGTTCACGGCGTGGCCGAAGAAAGGCACCTGAAAGTCGAAACAAACGAATTCACCCACAGACAAATGCGTACGTCCACAGAGTGCGACAAGAAACTCTAAATGCATGCATGCATGACAGCGATGCGACACCTCTCACGAAACGTAGCTGAGTTCCCGATTGCCGTAGTCGAAGCGGACGCAGGATAACACAAAGATGCGAGAAGCATGCGGTCGCTCTATGGGCTGCTTTCGAGGCGAGAGGATCTAGCGATCACCTTGTAAGTCAAAAGGAAACAGCCCCTGACATAAACTGAGATCCGAATATAGTGAAATTCTAACGGAAGCGTTCTTTCTATGTATACGCCGAGAACGTTCGCTTAGAAACAGCCGGGGGACAGGACTCATGTAGGACGCAAAGCTCTGACTTTCCCAGTGAAGATGTAAAAAATCGAAAGCCTCTCACCCTCGCGAAGACAGGAAAGAGCGCAGCAAGAACCAAGAGAGGAACAATGCGCTGCAAAGTCGGGTCGTCCATGGCCTTCTTGAGGAAGCACGAATGCGGGAGCCACGGCTCTAGCGCCGCCCAGCCGCTGCGCACAACAGAGAAATGGACGAACTCGGAAACAGCTTTCGTGTTTGCAGAAAACGGTCTTACAGCCCTCATTAACTCAACCAGGAATGATGAACAATGTCGTTTCCTGTCATTGACGCAGGTGCCTCACTTCCTCTCGGATGCCACTGAAGCGCCCGTACGGGGCCGCGAGCCAAGCGTCCAAACCACAGTCGAAGTGGACGCGAACACCAATACAGATGCAAAGTATAGCTGAAGGAGCGGCAGTATTTTGCACTGGAAGCTCTTCTCTGTACAGAGATGTGGGGTACGCGAAAGGACGTCCTTGGGCAAGCAACAACGGGTGTAGCGAGTTTTTTCGCTCCTGTTTGAGGATGAAAGCCAGCACTTAGATTGATTGGCATCTGATTCTCACATAAGTGGCTGTTTCCGCCCTCAGGCTCTCACGTCTGCGGCTTACTCGAGAGGAGGTAGAGGAATCATGTTGATGATGAAGCTCATCGCCTCGAAGTATATCAGACTGCTCAAAAGCAGCAGAAAACTCGAAACGTCGTGGGCGTCATCTCCTTCGTACACCGGAAAAACAGGCCTCCCCTGAATTTTCACCTCGAACTTTGTCTCGACTGCCAACTTTTGTTTTTGCTGACATCGCGGTCGCTGCACGCGCCGAAACCTACGGCGCCCCAGTCCGCGTCCCTGCACTTTTGTAGCCTCTACACGTTCCCCGCCTTTGCCAAGCAAAAGATGCCTCTTTCTTGCTTCCTGCAACTTTCCAGACCTGCGATGAATTCATATTTCCTGGATCCTCCTTGGCACAAAACAAACACTGTGTAGTGACACGTCGCAGTACTCTGTCTCTAGCGTCGTCGTTTTTGCAGCGAGCCTGCATGACCGCACCACTTCCGTTTCGTCTCCCTACAGAAAAACTCTGAAGAAGCAGCTCCTCCTTCTGTCCACTTTATGGCGTTAAGAACGAGCCACTTCGTTTTCTGGTGAAAAATTGACATTGCTTTCGTCCGAGAAGCGCTAGGCCTTCCTACCATGCCAAGCCCATGTGGAGAATCGTGTAGTAGTAATCGGCGCTGAGGAGACTTAGATGGAGAAGACCCGAGAAAAGAAGGCCAGAAAGGAAGGTTGCGAGCGGCCCCGCTGCACGCACCGACACAGCAGAAAAACACCGTCACACCTGCGTCACGATTCTCGTACGTAGCAGGAAGCTGAGACGAGCACAGGCAGTCGGGTATTCATAGCTCTACTCTCCGAGGAATTTGAGAGCCCAGAGGGGTGTCACAAGTGCAAGGCACAACATGTGAAGCTGGGGGTAATGCAGATAGGGATACTGCATTGAACGATACATGATGCATTCGTGCAGCGACTCCTGTGTCCTTTCTTCGGGCGCAGGAAAACACCCTTCACCTCAGAAAAAGAACCTCAAGAATCCTAACACATCCAGCGCCCATGCTGGGGCAAAAAGCAAGTGAGATGCTACACTATCCAAACTTGAACGAGATTTTTCATGTGCCCTATTACGTACACAGTTACACTAAAAATCACAATTGTATTATTCCAGTTGAATACGTGTTGCAACTATAAGCATCTTGAACCACATTAACTCTTTCTCCCCGGTCACGCAGCCACAGACGACGCTAGGTCAAGCGAGACAGTTTTGGAAACTGGGAACTCGACCTGCGGGGCTGTCGCCAATCCTACAGTGTACAGTCGAGACACGTTCTCTCGTTTGGACGCCGAACTTCTCTAACTAGAAGCTGAACGCCAGGAAGTGCAGAAACGCCTTTTGAAAAGCAAGGGCTGTTTATCTAAAGGCTAAGACGACACCTGGAACTCTTGCCTGTCCGGCATGCAACGCTTGGAGCAGCACAGTTGAAGACAGTGGTACAGCGATCGTGAGGGAGATGCGGAGAGAAAGCGAGAAGCAGAACATCGGCAGCGATGAGACCATACATATAAAAAAAGCACGGTGTCACCCAAAATGAAAACAAGAAGACGTCTGAAGTAACAGCGTATATTTCGTAGCAACGGCAAAGACGAGAAAAAAGAATGCGCTAGACAAAACAACCTCGAGAAGCGCAGCACTAACGGGTGCGGGCACAGATGGCTCTGAATCTCAGTTCATCTTTCACATTCGATGCCTTAGTTCCAGTGACCTTCGCCATCACCTAGATCGTTGTCGCGAGTCCAACAGACCATTTCCACACCATCCAGAAACCTACCCAGCGCTGTAAGCGTCCTCCACTGGGCTCCTCGGAGGTTCTCATGCTGCAGAGACAGAGTCAGCGCGGACAGATGGAGGCGCTACGGGATGCTGCCCGTGGTGGGGGTCTCCAGTTGACTTCAGGAAGTTCAGCAGGGGTGGGGGCATGCAGCGTCACTCAGATAACATCTGAAGCTAAACTCCCCGTTCACAAACGGTCAAATCTGGAAACGTGTCGAAGAAGGATTCAGAGATTCAGAGACGAGGAGGGAGAGAAGGCGAAAACAAGAGACACACTAACAAGTACCGCATATTCGAAGTCATAGCCACAAACGTTTCCACGACGCATTACTAAATTATTTCCTCCTGCAAATTCTGAGTCAACGGTATCTTGATGTTGTACCCTGTCAATTGACCAGGAAACACTCTGTCTCGCGGCTTCCCATTCGTGAAGTTGAATCGTCTTCAGATTCGCAGCACCTGTTTTTTTGCAACTGCATGTAGCTACATGCAAATTTCAGAAGGGCTGAAAAACGGATTTCTCCTCGTGGCTGAGACAAAACATTCTCCCACCACACGCGCCATGGCTGCTGATGTATTTCTAAGGTAGCCACGCAGGGCGCACGAATTGTCTAGCGTAACGCGGGTATTCACCGACGGATGCAGAAAACGCACAGAAATAATCCTCAGAAACGATGCGTCTCATGAAGAACGAACTGACCACACTCGCGTCTGCGATGTATTGCGGTAAAACTTCAGTATCAACCACCGGGCGATGCTAACGCTGGCAGTCAAGGCTTCTAATAGCTTCAACGCGCCCCCCCTCCCATCGCGTTGCAGGTTCACAGATTCACAGAGTTGAGGCTTTCTGCTGATCCCTTCCCAGGACTTCGAACAACAGAACTGTGGAGTTACGGGACTTCCATTATCGCTTTAGACTTGCGTACAAGCGCCTTGCAAGTCCCTTCTCACGCCTCTCCCGTGGCTCTTTTCATCGATGCTGTAGGGTACTAGCGGACAATCGGCTACTTAGCAGAATTCACTTTTACAGAGAAATCTCGCTTCCTTGTAAACTCTTCACTGACGGGAGCGCATGGAAACTCGACATAAACACACCCCGCGTCCGGTCCCGAAAGACATACCGCGTTCCGATCGCTTAGCAAAGGAACGGGAAACTCCCACGAATGAAAATTGAGGTAAAACATCCATTGTTGAGTTTGTGTCGTGGTGTATGTACAGGCAACGCCCGAAGACGCGTAAACCCAAACTCTCGCCTTGGTTCACCATGGTGAAGTGCAGAAATCGATCTCACCTGAATCAATACTGCTGCACCTGGAAGTGCGACATTGCCTAGGAGAAGAAAGAGAAGAGGAAGACCCAAGGAGAAGAGAGGCGAGGTGTATCTCAAGTAATCGAGGGTGAGGTAGCCCTGTGAGCAAGCAAACGACAGAGCTGCAACACACCGTTTTCCGACATGAAAAACCAATGAAACGCGTCGCACAAATGAAGGCGGAGATGCATCTCTGCGGCAGTACTTTGGTCTTAAGAGGACACTGACCAAGCGCGTCTCCACTCGAGTTTCAGAAAAATAGGAAGAGCGCTCGCGAAAAAACTGCACTACACGCCTACGCGTCATGCTGGAAGCTTGCAGACGGTTTCGCGGACGCACAAAATTACGCAAACGCGGGTCGACCTCACGAGTCGAAGGGTGACTGCAGAGTCAAGGGGTCTGAAATTCCAGAAAAAACATTTTAATGAAACGAGCGTCGCCACTCTGAAGCCCCCCTTCAAAGTAGGCGACCGGACATGTGGAGGTTCGTCCCGGCGCGTTCTTTAACTTGCTCCACTTTAAGAGCGAGAGCGGCTTGTGCCTCGCGCTACATGCACCCAAGTCCCGCCCAGCTCTCTTTTACCCGGAGACGCTACCATGAACCTCTTCTTGCATAAACTCTCAGACTCACTGAGTAGACGACAGACTCGTCCCCGCCCTTGAATGCAGTTGCCGCATGCGCGAACTCGTGGAGAGCGACGGAGAGAATGTACCCAAGAACGACAAGACCGGTAAGGAGAAGCTACAGACACCACGAAGAAGAGGGAGCCGAAAACAAATGAATACAGAAGATCCAAAACAGCCATCTGCGACAACACGGGGAGAGCTCTGCGAACTGTGTAAGCAGCTCTGTGTTGCCTCTCGATGAAACCTGCCTCGTGGCCGTTCTTCCTGCAAGCTGTGTCAAACATAAACCGCGTTGCATGCAGAATACACGCAACAAACAGATCCCGTTTCTATCTGTCACCACGCCCGCGAAATCCTCTCTGCTCTCGAACTGTCAGCAACCCCTCTCGATTCCAGATGCGCGATCAGCGAAAAAAGCTACTGGCAGCACCCCGTGTAGCATATCACTTCTCGGAGTAGTGAGAAAGTCAAAATGCACAATAAACCGTGGGTCATATTCAACGAATGTTTTCCCCTTTCACTCTTGAAGGTCCCTGCGCGCCTCCTCATTTTGCGGTTGCCAGTAAAACTCCCAATGCGCACTTACAAATATATATATATATATATACATTTGTATATATATTATGCATATACGAGGACGACTGTTGTGACGTGAATCTACCTATGAGTGTGTTTCTGTTTCAGTCTGGGGGACCTTGGGCGCTTCCCCATTTACCGGTTGCCAGTAGAACTGTGCAAGAATTCCGCATCCTATTGCCGCGAAAATGGTGAGCCAGAAAATGGGGGCGAGCCCGAGGATGGGTGGCAGCCAGAACCCGGTGTATGCACCCTCTGGGCGGGCACCTGCAGCGTCGGGAAAGCAACAGAAAGGTCTGACAAAAGTTCGGCGGAGACAGCCGAGAATGCTGCCCCTTGGTTGCGACGACCTCGTCGAAACCTGCCTTTGTTCTAGCGTCCTTCCAGAGGCTCGCAAATCGGTTGCGTGCGACTCAGCAGCAGAGCGCAGAGGTCGTCCGAGTTCAGGATCTTCTCCTTCCCGAATGATCCTATGAAAAAACAACGACACCCCACTAACGGCGTCTCTCATGAAAGAGCAGAAGGGAAACCATCACCATCGTCTCCAAAAACTCATCTTGCAGTCCGTCGTGGTTACCTAAGGCCGCTATGATTGCTGCAAATGTCGAAGGACGACGGCTCTCCACATCACGGCTAGATGCGCTCTTGCGGGAACTGGCGATTGCTTTAGAGGGCGCTGGTAAACAGACTTGCTCTCTTTTTTCTCCGCGTCTGCGAGGTGCTGAACAGAAAGGTTCTGGGGTTCTCGGGGAAAAAGTGTATGCTTCATGAATCTAGAGAACTGGCGGAAAACGAAAGGCACTGCGGATACGAAAAAGAGTCTTGAGCGCTGACAGCCTGGCTCGGCGTAAGAGCGGCACAACCCTCGGAGTCACGACAGCCGCAGTGGAGATGCCTTTGAAAGGGCAGCGAATTGGGGGAGATGCCGTACAGAGAACGAGGGCAAAAGGAATGAGAGAAGGAACAAGAGACTTACATCCCTCGCGCGTCGATACGCACAGCGCCCGACATTTTTTCGACGGTTGACTTGCTGGCAAACCAATGTGGTTTGTGACTGAAGGGTTCGCTGCTGCGAGCCTCGCGGGACAGACAGCTTTGGTTTCGGAACTGTCCAGCTTAACTTTGTTTATTGCGTGAGTGTCGTGGAAAACAGAAGCCGCGGCGACTCATCGTTGAAAGATTAGGACAGAACCTGGATCCGCTCTTTAGATTCCCTTTGCGGTGGCCCCGTCGCTCCTTGCAATTTTATCTCCGCACGGACTGTTAGGCTTGGCTCCACACGAGTCACGCAACAAACAGGCTGCGGGGGTCTGCCTATTCAGAGAAAAAAAAATCTTTCTCAAAGATTAGCAAAGGACGCGGAAAACGGCGGACGCTGATCCACACTCCGCTGCCCGTCTGCCAGTTCGTTCAGTAGAGACCGCGACGCATGAGTGGCCCCGTTACAGACTAGAAATTGCGAGAAACGGACAGCGTTCCGACACCATAGGGTCGTTCTAATGTTAATTCGTATGATTCGTGTACGGCAGTGAACTCTCCCCGAGAATAGGCGGGCACCAGTCCAGCGAAAGAGTCGGTGGCCCGCAAAGGACCTACACTTGAACGCGGACTGCAAATGTCAAGCAGTAGAAGAACTCAAGTACCTTGTCGCAGACAAACACGAGACACGCGCGCAAATGTAGTTCGCATTCTTCGACGAAGAAAATTGCATGCCGAGTTGGCTGGACTGCGGTAGCGAAGTTACGCAACACGGCCGCGCTGGCACAGGATCAGAAACAAGGAAAGACAAACGGTCAGACAAAAAACATTTTAAAGCGGTAGAACTTCTGCTCAGACTCGCTCATACTCGGGGAAGTGAAAAGGTTTTCCATCCGACTCGTTTTCTCATGGCTTTCTCTCGTCCGACCGCTAATGACTCGCTTGAGACATGCGCGGGGCATTCCACTTCAGCCAAGTGTGCATTACTAGCGAGCAAAGCACTTTGTGTGGCCGTGAGATGATGAAGGTAGCTTGGAAGGTGGGGTGCATGCCTGGCATGAATTTTCACGGCATCATTTCGAACTGCACATAAGCAAGAAGGATATGGCGTGGAACGCGGTTTCGGATGCGTACGAAGGTGCAGATGCGGTCGCTAGTGAAACGCGTAGCAGCGGACCCCTAGTGCCGTTGCGTGGCTTTCGAATCCTCGTATATGCATGCATTCTCAAGTGTCTTCAACGCCATCGTGTGGTGCTGTGTTGGTTGATTAGAGAACGAAGGACGTTGCGGATAAGGCAAGATGTCGCCAGGCTGCTCAAGTGCATTCGCAAGACTGCAAGAGTAGTGGAGTCAGTGACAAGGAAAAACGACATTTTGCAGCCTCCGGTCCCGGCATAATACAGCCGCCGTTTACATGTTACTGCACCGGGCGCGGAGTATATACTATACCTCTACAGTGGTATTAACAGTATCTAGTCTTGTTTTAGCAATCTGTAGGACGCGACCAAGTGCTTCCTGAATATCATAGGGGTGAGGTGAATGCATCTGGTTCGAACACGATGACCTGCTGTTCAGACGATAAGACAATCGTGTGAATCACCCACATACGACATGTTTGTTTCTATCGACGGTCGCAGACTTTGTGGACCTCTGAGAGCATACCGAGCAGGTTCCCCGTTCCTTCCCACTGTTGAAGTATTTTCCGCTTCTGAAAACACGGTCTCAGTCTTTTAAGACTCGATACGGCATCGTGTAAGGTAGGTAGAACACTCTCTGGTCGAAACATGCCCATGCTACAGCGCGAAGACACAAAAAAGCGGTTGGGTGGCGAAAGCACGGGCGAAAAACGCCGAATTGGTTGATATCCTCCGGAAAAAATGAGAGAGAAAAGGGGTCCGAAACTGTGAATCACACGGCACACGACCAAGCGCCGCCTTGCTGTCTTCGCCGTCTGGATAACAAAGTGCGTTTACTTCCATAAAAATGGTCAAATGGCTGCCCACATACCTACTCGTATTCCAAATGCGGATGGTAACTGGATATTGTTCAACAAATAAGACACCAGTGTCGATACTGGAGGTGGGATTGATGGTTGGAAAGGGTTGTAGTCTGGAGCTAGCAGTTGCTTGTCAAGTACTAGACGAACAAACTGCAGGCGATGACGCCGGAAAGTGTTTCCGAGTGGAACGGAACACAAATGCTCATCAGTATCGAAGATTTCCCTCTGACTGCGTAAAGTGGTGTGAGTTTCCGTTGGCAGAAAAACTGCGTATAGAGCTCCTGTGCGCACGTGGATTGGAGACCTTTTAGCAAAAGGGCCTTCGTTGCACGGATATCCTTTTTCCCTACAAAGAGACCGTTAACATTCACTAAAATAGGAAGCCTCTGACCCTCAACGCGCTCTAATCCAGTAACCTGCAACAAGAAGCGTAGAAGGACGGCGCCTGTCTCCATTCACGACTGACTTCGTCAGAACAGATACACCACATGCAAACGCACGAATAGACATACTCACAGTCATAAGTCGCCGCAACAGAAGAGTCGACTTCTTGCTGAACTCGTTTTTGGCGAAAATTCACGTACTCCTCATGTTGCGCTTGGACGGACAAAGCATTCAGCTTCTCTTCTCTTTGGAACTGTGTGCGAAGTTGCTCGCACCACCCTTAGGACGTAGGTTGGGAGAAAAGAAGATCTTCCGCCTCTCTGCGGTGAGGTTTAGTAGGCGGTTTCCTATTCTATGACCATGTTGTCTGGTTTTCCTGCGAAACAGTTCCAGGTTGATGATATAACTTTCCATCGGGACCCCGTATCTTGCCTGTGAGTTCCCCGTTTAAAAGTTTCTTGATGTCCTCTACTAGGCGAAGCGGGTTTGTGTCCGGAGGATAGAACTTGTACACCCTGTTATCTCGATCAAGCAGAAACTTCCCAAAGTGCCCTGTGAGATTATTGAGTTGTCCGTCTCTGTAGAACTGCGTAGACACAATGGCAGAAGAGCGGTAGAGTGGGGGTAGGCCTTCAAAACGGCGACGGGCACAAATACAAAACTAATATAGTTGTCAGCGGCACTGTAAACTAATATACTTCTGAGTGTCTGAAGACTGCTGGTCTCTCACGTGAGCGGAAAAGGCTGGTCTTGTGTCTTCAACTTCTGAGAGACAGCGGAACGTTCACCTTTTTTCGTGAATGTGGATAAGTGATACGTAAGAATGCCAGTTGACGCCGGTTTGGTCACTGAAGTTTATCTACGTTGGTGTTTCACCTGTATCTATCGGTGAATTCTTTTTCCTGCTCCCACTGTTTTTGCCTGTGTCTCGGTACAGTCGCCCAGGAGAGTGTGGCGTGCATGTGGCGTTATAATATGTATGGTGCAGGCAAGGGTACCACGCAATGGAATGAGGGTAATCTCGCAGCTGCATGGTTTCGATGCGTACCTCATCGCTATTCCACTTGCAGTAAAGGAAGACTGGGTGAGTCTCGGGTCCATTCACTGCTGTCATCTCAAAAACAGGGAAACCCACGTTGTGGTCAGCGAGGAACGTCTTGATGTCTTCCGTGTGCACGTACTCTTCCGGGACGTATTGCTGGCAGGGGAAAGCCAGTATCTGGGTGAGCATCGCACAAGAGAGAAAAGCTGTTATACGAAGTGCCTCGTTCTTCTTTTTTGCCGTCTGGCATTCTTCAAACCCCATCGCTCGTGGTAAAATTAGTAAAATTGCGGGGGTTAAATCGGCTCCGCGATGCTGGACGAACCACTATGTTCGTTAGCCACTGAAATTGCCTCCGAATGATGGGCATCAAACGATCATTACATACTTTTCTCCGCGAACACTATTTACTCTGGAAGATCGTGAACCAACGTTTGTGCTACCCTTCACACGCTTAATACTATATGGTTGTCCTGTGTGTGGTGCATATACATGCGTTTTTGTAGGTGTTGGCATAAATATGTAAATGTGTGCACGCATGTATGAAGGCATTTGCGGCGACCCTCAAATGTTCACGGATTTCTTATCAGGCATCTCCCGCAGATGCAGTAGCATCAGTTGAAACAGGATAACAATTTCTTACTTCGAACCCTTGTGGTAAAAACCTGTCATAAATCTGCCGTAGCTCGTCATAAGTTTTCCTTGCGTCCTTAGATAGCGATGCGACGTTCGTAATGAGCTTCACCTTGATGTGAACAGGCAAGCACAGTCCGACTAAGAAGATGATGAACGGCAACGCCGATGCCGTGCATACATAAATGTAGCACAGATATTGTTTGCAGAGAACTCACCGCCACTTCTGCCCCCCTTCTTCTGGGGAATCATTTGTAACGTGGCGGGTGGCGTCAGGTAGGCTTGGAAAATTTGAAAGCTCCCCCCAGCTTTTTGACGTGCGTCTCAAATGTATGAGGTTCAGTGCCTACAAATACATGCTGCAGTGTAGCGGCTTTTACAGTTCTAGAAATTTGCTTCGCCATGGCGTAGATGGCTATCCGGAAGTATGCTAGAAGTAAACACCAGCAAACACACACGATATCCGGCATCCTACGGTTTGAAAAAAAAGTGTCGAATGTATGTTTGATCCGTGACAGCTGAAATCGAGTCTGGGGAAGATCCATCTCTGTCAAGAAGTTCCATCCTCCCTTCTGTAGCCGCGATGGATGGTAAATCATGTATCTGGCTGAGATGCACTCCTCTCAGTGACAAAATAATAATGTTTTGTGGACCAACGTTGGTTCCATCACCTTCCAGTCGCTTACCTTACCGTCATATTCTTCCATCACGTGCTCATTTCCATCCAAATCACGAGTTCGTATGGTAACGAAAGCAGCAGGAATATTACCCGGTCCAAAAACGGGGATGACTTCAGGGTCGGAACAAAACGTTCCCCGCTCCTGCCCTTCGAAATCTTTCACAACGATCTTCACAAATCTCTCGTTGTCGTCTCCGGATGTCTTCTCTTCTATGATGTCAACTTGCCGGATGACGGGGCTGAGATGGGGGACCTCATCTGGCTGTTCTAAAGCAGCCCCGATATTGGCTGCTGGCACGTCAGCTCTCTCTTCGGTGAGGGTAGTCGGGGATTCCATCGCTGTTGTTGAACCACAAAAGAAAAAAACGAATCCGGAACATTTAGATCAACTTGAGAACAGGCATCTTTCGTGGAGCTGAGAGGTAGCCCAATATAATCATGGAAACACATTGTATTTCTGACAAAAGCTGAGGCACTCGCCTTGTTTCCCAATTGTGTCTACACTCAAAGAAGTGAGACTTTACAGCGATTCGCATATTTGGTCCTTTGCCAAGAGTAGCATTATGCACACGTAGATCACTATGACGCAGCACCCGTCCAGAGATATTCTCTAGATTCGGTGCATTAGAAAATAAAAAAGAGCGAACTTCATTTGCATTCATATACGATTACTGAGGCTACTGTTTGGAACATGTTCGTGACTCTTCCTTACCGATCGGGTGCGTCTACCAAGAAGCGGAGCCAAAAATTGCCAACGAAAGGCCCTAGTCACCACGATTTCTATCAGTACATCAGACGCAAAAAGGTGCGAATTCGAACGCATAGAATGTACAATTGCTACTTGTTGGCTACTTCTAAATTTGATAGTAATTCTGCGATATGTGCCCAGCTCGACGTAGCTCGACATGTACCTCAGCTTCGTTGGCACACTCGTCGCTGTACGCTTGACAGACGAGAAGCTGAAGAGGGCTACCGTAGATGAAGTTCTAAGGGTTTCAAGGAGTGCTAAGAAAACTTCACAACTTCAGTGGGACTCAATCCTCTTAAGTATTCGGACATTAATTTATCTGCTGAAGAACCCTTTCTGCGTATATTTACTCTATATTTTCAATTTCAGAAGTCGCATTATGCAGGCAGTGAAGGTTTCCTACAGAAATGGAGGATCATGCTTGCTGAATCTGATGAGGATCAGGAAAGCTTCATGGCGCTTGATGTCGTGTTGAAGAAATGAAACACCTGAGTCGCACTCTCCCGTCTACTCGTAAAGCTGCTCTCTGACAGCTTTTTCGATGTTCGCCCGTCAATAGAGATGCGTACTAGTTTTGCAGCTACCGTTGTTGGTTTGTTGGTTTCGGCGTTTTTCTGTTGCTTCATTCTGTGCTGTGGTAACACCATACCAGAATTCAGTTAGCGCCTCTCACCCCCGAATTCCTTTTTCCCCTTTTTCTTGTCCATCGACACACTGCTCGGCTGGACAAGCCATCGTTATGCAATAGGGGGAGCCACCTCTGCACCAGCATGAACCCACAGCGTAGGTGGCACAGTAATGAAAGCCAGCAGATAACGCCATGCTCAGCTGCATGCTCAATTAGAAAAGTGTTAGTTTTGCAGCCGATAAACGAGGGAGAAGCGTACACACACTGCCTCCGTTTACTCAGCCGCCATTTGTGATTCGATTCCTAAACAACAGCAAGGATGTGCAGCAATCTACAGACCTCATGACCACACTTCTGCCTGACTTTTAGGGGTTTTGACCGTTTCAGCCCACGTCAGTCTTATAGCTCTTCGAGAACTTTTCTCAGAACACTCGCTGGGGCTACATCGTTTGTCAAGAAGTCCTGCAAATGGTTTAATGATTTTTGTTGGTGTCTGTTGGAACCTGTTACAAAAGGGTCGGTGTTACTTGAAAGTTTTGATCACACGCTACGTGCGTCTTGTGTTTACACTCGTACAGTGCCAGACGACAGCTCACTTTTGGGCTGTAATGAGGTAAGGAGGTATGGTTCATACAGCGTTGATATTCGAAGCCATGTTTTTGTATGCCGCCTTGGAGTTCTGATTGGCTGTCAGAGGCCACTTCACCCTTGGCTCCCACCAAGCGACTTAATTTGGGAGAAATTGCACCCAGCCTCCCGAGATCGAGAGGCGCCGCTAGCCGATGTCGAATTCCAAGTTCCCTTGTTCCGTTCTTATGAGCGTATCGACGAAGATTTATTGCTGATTAAGGCATCAACCGCCTCGCCGTTTATCGCTGGAGCTATCAGCGGGCTGTGCCACTGCGAACATATCGTTCATCCATCATGATTCCAAGCTCTGCGGCAGAGGCTGATAGGCCTCCTGTGCGACTCTCCGGTAACGGCAGTTCCTTGACTGGAAGAGATAGAGCCGGAAGCCTTGAAAATCTACCGGTAAAACACAATCCAGCAATGGACAAACGGGTGAAGGCGGCAAGAGCATCAATAGGGATGCAAATCGAAATGCTACCTTCGAGTGCACAATCCCATCTTGGTGAGTTACCAAAGAAAACCGACACGCCAGAAAACGGTTTTTCGGATACGTTATACGCAAGCCGTCGACCAACGGCAGCCGACGTCAGCCACCAAAATCTGGTACCCGTCTCGAGCTCTGGTGTTCTACCTGAGGGCGGAAGGGAGCCCAGCGAGGTCGCGGATCATCCAGTGGACAGCAAGAAGCGTCATGCTGGCTTGCTCATTCTTTTGTCCTCCGTGACCTTCCTGGCAGTTGGCATACTGGTTCTCTTCAGCATTTCGTACACCAGTCTCACGTTTGGTGGGATCTTCATCTCTGCCGGAGTTGTGACTGGGGTAGTCGGTGTACTTGGCGTGTTTACACGATGGAAGTCGCTGCTAGGGCTATACGTCTATTTAGTCCTCTGTCTGTTCATCTTCATGGCTGTCGTTTGGGTGCTCAGTGTCACATTGTTGAGTGACTACGTTAGAGTGTACAGGGCAATCAACACCTCACTGGAACTCGAGAGGCACTCGCAGACCACAGGGTCACTGGAGGATGCACCTTTCTTCCTCCTAGATTCGTATGCGCCCCTGGGACTCCGGAGAACGTCGTCGGAAACGCCAGTTGCAGCGAAGACACTCATCGAAGAACTGTTTAAGACGTCCAACAAGCACGAGCACGAAACGTCGACGGTGAGCGGTGACTCCCTGGAGTCAATACGACAGCTAGTCACTAACCCTGAAACGACTAAAGAGGGGACGGCTCATCCCACAAATAGATATACAGGCGTTTTGTCGCCGGAGAAGGAGGACGGGCAGGCCTTAGAGCGAGCCAGATGGGCCGGTCGGTCGCAAGCAGCCACCGTGCAACGACTGGAGAGACAGCTTTCGCTGGAACGAATGTGGGAGCTGGAAAATGAAGGGGCAAATGAGCTGAACTCCTTGTTGCAAGGCAGCACCTCGAGAATGGCTTACCGGCTCTCACCTGCCGGAAGAAGACATCTGGCACGCCTCGCCGCCGAACTACAGCTGGGGAAATTGAAGCCAGTCAGCGACAGCATCTCCTGGAGGAATGAACCTCGAAGCCAACCGCATTTCTCACAGGGAAGGGGTGGTGATAGTGTTCCGGATGACCGCGACGATCTGGCACCTGAAACCGGAGAAGCCATTTGGAATTTTACATACCGCATATTGCAACTTCCTCGAGATAGCAGCAGTACTGGCGAATCCAGTGGTCACGATCAATCATCTGGAGTAACAAGCTCTTTACCAAAAATGCTCTCAGAAGGGAACGCTTCAAGGACTCCAGTCACCCACGGATGTGTAGAAGGTCAGACCAGAGATCCTGAGTTCCTTGACAAAGTCAAGCATACTATCACAACCACAGCATTTCATGGAATCCTGTGCGCGTATTCGATGCATGATTTTTTAACGTTTCGTCGCTGGCCCTACGACTGCTATAGCGAATGCGGCTTTGGCCTACTTGAGACGGGGAAAGCCTACGAGAAGGGCGACAATGTTACCACCATTGCTCTCCAGTTTTACATGCTTCACGTGGCTGGCATGGACAAAGAACGATACTCAACGTGCGAGACCCACGCTCTCGGAACCGGATGTTCCATTGTCAACAGAAACTATATCGTGATTGTTATCATATTGCTATCTATTTTCCTGGCCCTTGGATTGTGTGGGTGCTGCATCATGATTCCATTCACTCTGTCCAGGAACTATAGACTATATCGGCACTACAAACGAAGAGCAGCCACCATGGTCCACCGGCGGGTAAGTGCTGTGTGAGCACATCTGCTGTACCTGGGATTCAGTTTGGTTTTGTACCATGTAGCCACGTGGAAAAGACGCGCTACCGGTTTGTTGTGTCGAGGGAAAAAACTACGTTCTGTCGATTGTCACCACACTGCAACGCTGCCGCGTGTCTACTCGGTTTCCCTCTCTGGTATGATATGCACAACTGCTTCTTGATTCTGGGCGCACATCGGATGTCATTGCTCGAATGCTACCTTGAAACGTTTTGCCATGCGTGGATTCAAAAAGCTTAAAAAACTGAGAGGCAATCTAGAAGCTGTTCGTTATCGCAGAGCATCCGCCATCCTTTACATGACGCCTTATAGCCGGGCTGCATTAGTAAACTCTGTCTGGCCACTGACTCGCCCCAAGCGCAAAGAATGCAGGCATTTCAAGAAGTTGTGCATTCGTTTACTAAATCGCAGCTTAACAGTAAAACGCCTGTGTTCTCTCAAAGAAGCAATATTCACGGTGAGATCACGTGTACACCGCCTCGTAGCTTGGGTTCCTGCAGGTACTTATAACATCATATCGGGCTGGTAGGCAGAAATGCTTCTGCATCCTGCTGCAGCAGCCATTTCCTATTCATCCAGTCCAACAACCCCCCTAGTTCTGCTGCCTGAATGTATCTTCTGTGCAAGAACATCGAGGGACAGGAGCATCCTTTTGATTCTACTTCTTAGGCTTTCTATACTTATGTCAAAAAAGGGCAACTTCAGTGAGAGGACTCGTTTCCACCAACTATCTCCAGCGCACGTAAGTGTGCGACCAGTGCTGAATCGATCGCATCACTTGTCGAAAAAATGCTGCGTGTACTCCAGCAGTTCTTTCTGGATTTCGTGGACACAGGAGACAGACGAAGAAAAAATTCGAAGAATCCCTACGAGGGTTTAGGGATTACAACGCTGTTGAATGCTCGTCCTGGTCGACAAACCAGGCACCGTTTGTCGATGTGTGGAAGAAGGAACAAAGGGTGCTCTCCTCTACTGCTACGACCATCTGCGCAAAAACTTAAAAAGAATTCAACACGTCTCCCTGTTTACGCTCATGGACACATAACGGGTCAGTCAAAATAGCGTTGCGTAAAATGCACACACCAAAAAAAGCGCTATCTGAACGTGCGTCAGTAACAGACCCACTGTCAAGCCACCTCGTCGTTGGTGTAGCCGTTGACCGGAACCAACAACTAACAAAACACGGAAAATGAAACACGGGGAAAAGGGGAAACAGAGAGAAATGTAAAGTGTTTATGCGCAGGCAACTCGACGGGCGACGCAATTGCATCGACGTAGGTTCCCTGTACAGAACCTAGGAATTCACTGGTCCTTCTTTCTCTGAAATGAGGCACACAGCGAGTGCGTCACAAGCCAGGGTGACAGGAAAATAGGGGAAAAACGGAGCAGGTAGTTGTACCCCACACATCCCCTGCGTCCCGCGTGACCGGTGCGCTTTCGGCATTTTTCGAGGTCATCCGTATGAAACCTCAGAGAGGCTTCAGCTCGCCTGCCGCATTGCGTTTCATGCCCTTCGCTTGACCCGCGATGAGTTTCCTGATGTCTTCTTCCATCTCAAGCGGTTTCGTCCTCGGGCCGTAGTACTTGTACACGCCGTTGTCTTTGTCTACGAGAAACTTGCCATAGTTCCAGCCAATGTCACTGAGTTTTGCGCTCTTGCTGTTCTTCACGGGATGGTAGAACTGCAAAACAGATCAATAAAAAGACATGCATGCACACCACACTTTTCAAGTCGATCGTTCCATGACCGCCACCAGACCGCGACCAAAAACGCGAGGGATGCTACGCGGAAGCCACGCCACCCTTTCGGAGAACGGCGCGCCACTGAATTCGACACTGAACGCATTCATCTCTGTATGCACTTCACTCGGCGCAAAGTTCATCGACTTACGGCTTGATAAGAAAATGACAGAAAGTGTGATTTCTAGACTGCAGACTCTCCTTCTTGCTGAACGAGATCGACGACATCTGCACCACACTTAGTCACCACTTCCGCGCGTTCTACACCGGTGCGCCAGAAAAAAACATCCAGGAAAGCTGCCTGTACACTGCACTTCACCTCCACTCGTGTCCTTCGCACGTGCCATGCAGGCGGAGTCGAATTCCCACCTCGAGCTCACACTGGAAGCCTTGAGAAAAGCAAACAGAACGTGCACCACTGCACAAAGGGGAAGCCTACACTGTCGCTGTTCCATTTGCAATAGAGAAAAACGGGGTTCGTCTCTGGGCCGTTAACGTCAGAAGTCGTGAAGACAGGGAAAGGGATCTTGACGCGCTCGCAGAACTGCTGAGTCTCCGCGATGTCTGCGAACTCCTGGTTGGCGAACTGGCGGGAAGGAAAAGCCAAAATCTGAAGAAAAGACAAGCCGGGATAAGGACCGAAATTTCCCCCAGTACCTTCGTGACCGCAACACAAGTTCACCTCGACCTGTGTCAAGGACACACACAACAAGCCTACGTGGCTCGCTTTCGAGGCTAGACGCACGCACACGCAAGAAGCGAGTAAATGACAACAAAAACGAAAGAGAGACTAGAGATAACGCCAAGACCGGTCGAGGACCGAACCTAAACTCATTTACAATAAATAGACGACGACGGAGAGGAGGGAGACACCAACAGGCTACCCCTTTCAGTTCAGTTTTTCCCTTGGTATATGTCTCGACTAGCGCTCCCTGCAGCACGCCTATATTGGAAAATGCATGTCGGCAGACACACCAGTGTCCTCAGCTCGAGAAGAGTGAATCTCGAGTTGCCTTTCTTCACAGAGTCATTAACTTCGTGGACGACAACGCACACACGAATGCCTCCAACTCTGCAGAATGACTATCAAGCTTGTCTTCCGTCTCACAAGCCCGACCCCGTAGTGGATGGGGAGAACCAATCGGCTCTCCACGTGCTGAGCCTCTTGGAGCTGTTCGTCGACAAGAGATGCGTGCCCTGGTGCCTGCCTTACCTCGAAGGCATCGGTACCAATTTTTTCTCTCAGCTCGATGAACTCCTTGTTGTGGGCCTTCGTCAGACCGCAGTTGGACGCGACGTTTACCACGATCTTCACCTGAAGAAAGAGACGCATCCTACCCTAGTGCTGTCACCCGTCCAGTCCGCGACCACCAAGATTCCGGAAAAATACACTTTCGACATGCATTCCTCGACATACACATACCCACGTGTATGCACTTTCATACCCACACAGATATGTATGCATATATGTCGACATATATATATATATATATGTATAGACATATATATAAGCAGATATAAGTATATATATATATATATATATATATATATATATGCTAAAATTGTAGATGTACATATGTATGCGGGTTTCTACATTTGTGCATAAGCGTCCGAGTTTGTGAACAGATGGAGCTTCCGTGCATTCACATCCACATCCAGAGATACGAAAGGGCGTGTCCACGATTCAGTTTAAAGTTCGCGAACCGACTTTTCCATCCCATTCGCCGAGGGAGCGCTGAACGCCGTATATGTCGTTGAAAGTAATGGTGCTGAACGAGACCGGAATTTGGTCCGGCGCGAAAGCAGCTCTGCTGCCGCCGATCCCCATCCTGCGGATTGGAAAAACAAAGAAGACAACTGGCGTGAGAGACACCCAAGTTCGACTGGAGACGAGGGACGATCTGGAAACATGCAAATCAACGGTCCACAGAAGAAAAGAGCCACCTTTCAGTGGGCAGGCATTCACACACATCCGCCGCCCTGCAGACACAGGAAAGACGACGCGCAGCTTCCTGCGTTTGCCGAAAGTGCCTGAAGCAGAAGGTGCAGAACGGAACAGCGGGACAGCCGTTTCAGAGGAACTTTCACGCAAGCGCCTCCCGGCAGGGTCGTCTGAGCGCACATGCGTTTCTACTTAGAAAGACACCGAGTCACAGCAAAGGCACAGAGAAAGATGTAGAAATGGTAGAAATGCATAGTCGGAACGGCGGCGGATGTTGAGGGCAGCCGGGGTGCTAAATGCAATGCCGACGAATGCCACGAAATGTGCAGCGCAGAGAAACTCCGTCCAGAAGGCTCGTACATGAGCAGACGTTTGAGAGACATGATGATCCGACCGCTGGCAAAGGGGTCCGGCGGGATAATCCGCTTTTGCCTTGCGAGAAGTGAGCGCTGTCCGAAAATCAGATGCTGAAGAAACTCGCTGTTCCACGCGCTCTCAAAAAGACTCATAAAAGTGATACATCCAAAGCAAAAGGTCCAGTCCTAGCGTCAGAACACATCTGCGAGGAGGGTCCCGCGACGCGACTTCTTAGAAACGCTCCCGCAAAATAGGAGACAACGTACGCGAGAAACATCGCTGCACAAGGCGATACACCGAAACACACAGAAGGCCGAATTCTCGCAGAGGTCCATCAACTGAGGAGAAGCTGTGAACGCTTGGGCGTTCGTGCCGACCCGCTGAACACACGGGACAACCTGATTCATGCAGTTTCCTCTCACTCCGACAGGCTCTCAGGGTTTGCGTTTTTCGCTGCTTTCCAGAGAAACGCGTTTTTCAACTGTGCAGAACGGAAGACGAAACCTTCTATTCTGACAATCTCATGAGGACCACCACCTCTTTTAAAGAGCGCATGCACGAGCGCGTATATTTGAGAGTTTCGGTTCAAAGATAGAGGGGTGTGTGTGTCAAGGAGCGCCTACGCAAGAAAGCCGTTTCATACATGTCTGAAACTGTGTGTACTCGCCCAGAGGGAAAAGGTTCGCTACTCCGTCTTTTCCCCGTTATTTAACTGTCCGCTGTACCTGAGAAAAGAAAAGCTGGAGAGGAACTTGAGGCCTGGGTACTGCGCTGAAAGTGGGCTGCGTGTGGGAATCAGGTGGCTGAAACGAAATGCAGATTGCTTTCGCGGAGTCGTAAACACAGAAGGGGGAACCAAGGAGGAAAACCGGCCGAAGAAAGACTTCGCGGAAGTCAGTGTTTTTGCAAGGAAAAACGACCCGGAGAAGCAGTGGAATTTCTCTTTTCCATGCGCGCCGAGCCACTTTTTGCCGTGACCAGCAGTCCGTTTATTTGTCCGCCAAAAAGCGCGACCGTACAACGCCCCCAAACATGTAGCCAAGCAAAGACGCGGCAGCACTGGGCAAGACAGGCACTCCTGTCCGAGATACATCTGAGAAGACGCGCAGAGAGGAAGCATTTGCGCTTGAGAGGCTCTCGAAATCGGGTCCAACCGTCGCAGCGTATCCCAAACGCCTGCTTTCGTCGCAATCCAAGGACGTCTGCCCGTCCCGCCACGAACAGCACTCTGCACTGAGAACACAAACTGCCAGCGGATCTGCCAGCTTTCTTCTCGGTCTGACAGTCACGTCGGTCTCCCTCTTTCCCCAAATGAAGAAGCATAGAACCTCAGACAACCTGCGCACTCAACACGCCCGTTTTCAACAAGGGCGCTCTGCCCACCGTAAGACGACTCGCGAAAAACGCATTGGTTCTTGCCACGGAAAGACGCACACGCCTAGAAAGCCGAGACAGACAGAAAATACCGTGAATATGGGTGCCGAACCAGCCTTTTCAAGTGCCCTGTTACTCGTGTGTGCTGTGAGCTGGGAAACGGGTCGGCGTTCGTCATCGTCAAAAAGGGATTATTTTTCGAGGCTTTTTCGCAGCGCATGTGACTTGTCCACAGCGCACAGACGAGTAGATGCAACACTGGCGAAACGCCTCGTCTAGGCCCTTTGCGGGAGAAAAGGCATGCTAGAGATTCCCCAAAGCGCACAATAAATAACGCCAGACACTTCAGCAGACAAGAGGTATCTTTCTGTGTCTAGCAGCGGTTCCATGAAGTCACTTGCAGATCTTGTGGGAAGTCCCAGGGTCGCCGAGTCGCCGCTCGCGGGCTTTTTGAGTGTGCAGCCCCGAAAGAGCCTCGATTTTCGTTGACTTCCCGCCGGCCTTTTCTTCGCCTTCTGCTTCTGCTTTTGATTTATTTTCTTCTGTTGGTATCTCTGTCGCCTTTGCATGCTGCTCGCTGTCTCTTCGGCTTCGATGGAGTTCTGAAAACCCCGCGACGACCGAGTCCTCGGCCCCTTCGACAGCGTTGCACATTTCGACGAACACACGAGCTGTGTCTCCCCTCTCTTCGCTCAAAGCGACCCCCATTTCGTCGCCTGCTGTTTCGCCCCCGTTTCTCCTTGTCTGTCGACTTGCACCATGTGAACACGCAAGACTACTGGGAGTTGGACGATCTGCTGAGCGTGACTATGCCAGTCGTCACCAAAGAATTCGGTAGCTAAAACTGTGGAATCAAGGAGGCGCCAACCGTCCCGAGGGCGAGTATTCCCTGTCTGTGCATCGGACACTCTGTTTTCGATTTCTTCTGTCTTCCTCGCGCGTAGTAGAGAGCCCCAGATGCGATGAGAAGCATCTCCCTTTCACCTCTGCGTCCTGCGAATGGCCACTCGTCTCTCCGCTCTCCTTACACCGGGGGGGCGCGCCGTCCCCCCCTGTACGTCCAGTGTCGTCACCCGGCACAGCCGCCCTCGCCCTCGAGTGCTTTTTAGGAATCGTGCATGCATCGGCGCGATCACCTCTCAAAAGACGCGACCCAACGAAAGCGTCTCCAGGCTCTCTCGTCCCGCGCCGCTCCTCTGTGCCGGGATGCCTGTAGGGTGGACCTCTCTAGACAGCCGAGACTCTGGCGACGGCTCCGTCGGTCCATGCGCCGGGGCCTGGAGTCGCTTCGCGTCGCGAGGAGCTCGCTCTCTCCGGCGATCGCGGACGCATACAGAGAAGATTCAACGAGACTCTGCAACGGGGGGGTCGAGCAGATATCTCCCGTTCGCAGAGAACGAGGACGGCGCACAGTCTGGGAGCCCAGGAGAACCTCTCGTCGAGGGGTCTCGCGGGGAGACGCAGCCAGGACGAGAAAAAGGCCAGGAAGGGGAGGAGAACTGCCAGACGCTGGAAGCGCCTTTTTGCTGGCGTGCTGCTGACCTTACGCGAGACGAAGAGAGACGAATGCAGGATCGCGAAACAGCTTCGTCGGGATCCACCACGTTGTTCTCCGGTCCCAGCCGCATCCCCTTTGCGTCTCTCGAAGATCCTCCTCAGGCCGATTTCTCAGATGCTACCCCGGCTTCTTCACCTCCGTTTGCCTCTGTCTCCTCGCGCGCGTCTCCCGCAGCCTCTTCCGCGCCAACAGCCGGCCTCGACTCGTGTCTTTTTTCTCAGTTCTCCTCTCTCCATCGTTCCCTCCTCATTCCCCTTCTGAAGGGGGGGGGGATCGTGACTCCGACAGATGTGCAGGAGCGCTGCATTCCGATTCTGCTTTCGGGGAAGTCTTCGCTGGTCGTCGCGCCTACGGGCAGCGGGAAGACCCTGGCCTGGGCGCTGCCTCTCCTGCATCGACTCCTGGCTGCTGACACAGAACGTCTCGCGCCGTACCCGCAGCAGCCGGGACTCGTCGTCCTCGTTCCTTCTAGGGAGCTCGCCACGCAAGTTCTGGGGCAATTGCGGCGCTTCTCCTCGGTGATCACTTCTGCGGCCTGTGCGGCGGGTCAGTCGTACGTCAAGGAAGTTCGCATGCTGCGCTCTGGAGTCGACGTGGTGGTGGCGACTCCAGCGCGTCTGCTTCTGCACCTGCACAAGAAAAATGTGAACATGCACCGCGTACAAGCGCTCGTCATCGAGGAGGCAGACACGCTATGTGACTCGTTCTACGAACAGGAACTCTGTGTGCTGCTCTCCTCTCACTTCCGCCGCTTCCAGGCCTCGCCTGCGGTCGCGAAAGTCGCCCTCGAGGGCCCTGAGCGCGGGGGAGAGCAGGCGAGGGCGGGGTGGTCTTCGTCGCCTCACCAGAGTCAAAACCTTTTGGAAATGCGGGAGTCTCGTCCCGCGTTTGGCCGGGAAGAAGCTGGCAGAGGGAACGCGGAGGGGTCGAACGAAGCGCTGCTGCACAGAAACGACCTGCAATTCGTCTTCGTAGCCGCGACAAAGACGGGGGCACTCGCCCGGTTTCTCAAGGACCAACTGAACAGGGTCCACATCACCAGTTTATGTACACCCGATGCACACCTTGCGGCCGCGGGAGTCCAGCAAGTCTTCGTTTCGCTCCACGGCCAGGATCGCATGTCCCGCCTCATGGAAGTGCTGGAAGAGCGAGTCGGAGGTGCAGACGCGAAAACCATGATCTTCTGCAACACCGTCAACACTTGCCGGTAAAGGAACTGTTCAACGTAGAGCTGACCGACGAAGGCCTGCATTCGAAAGAGATGTCTTCTGGGCTGGTTCTCTTGAGGGCAGGACAACCCCCTCCCTCTGTGGAGACCCACGCTGCTCTGTGGGGCGTTTGTGCGGGTGTACGCGGACCTCTGAGGCTCGTGCAGGGCTTGTACCGATGCGTGGACCGTCCGTTTTGCCGAGGTGGGGAATCGCCGTTCGCAGCTGCGCTTCTCTCCACCTGAGCAATCTTGTCGGAGGCGTACTGTCTCTCGCTGCGACACGCTACTTTCTGGCTGAGGGATTTCGAGATATATTCTAGATGCGCCGTGGTCTCCTCTGATCGGTTTCACAAGAGGCGACTCTCTTTACGGGCTGTGGCGTTCTGGGCAGACGCGTTTCGATCTCCTCACACGGGTCTACGCTTCCTGCAGTTTCTGCGGGACCTTCTCGATTTGTTTTTCTGAGCTGGTTGCGTTCAAAGAGTAGCGCATGTGGCGTGGCGATGTGTGCGTCGCAGGGCGGTGGACTTGACGCTCTTGGAGAAGGGGTACAAAGTCTCTTGTCTGCACGGACTCATGCCCTTCAAGCTCCGCAAGGCGAGGTGAGAAGCCAAGCACTGCCCGTAAAACGAAGGAGATACACTCCATCGCAAAGGCGCTTGGGGACGCGTTTTCCCTTCCCTTCTGCAGAGATGCAACCACGACGTTCAGTGGCTGTGTTGCTGGGCTTGGAGTTTGACGCATGCGGTCGGCAACGAGCGTCTGGCCGCACGGAGGCCGATGCTTCAACTTATTTTGGCAAACTATGCACGTTTCACAGAGCAGCGTAGCTAAAGGAGGCAACTCCCGTTTGATGTACAGACACAGATGATGGCTGAAATGCACACGGGCTCGCCGCAAGCACGTATCGAGAGGGTCACCAGCGTTTAAGGCTCTCCTCAAAGGACGGCGAATTTCGGCGGTATTTGTTTGCTTCCCACATGGAGAAGACGCAACTCTTGTTCACAGTTGTTCTTCGTTTCTGTCGCGCGCGTGTTCCGTTTGCCCCCTTTCTCTGTCGTTTGTGCAGCTTCCAGAAACTCCAGAATGGTGATACAAACATCTTGGTGTGCACGAACGTCGCCTCTAGGGGCTTGGAGGTTGAAGGCGTGAAGCACGTGATTCACTTTGATTTTCCGCAAACACTCGCCGACTATCTCCACCGGAGTGGAAGAACGGCGCGCGGAGGGGAGACTGGACGCGTCACGATTCTCTTCTCGAAACGAAATCTTCCTCTCATTCAGCAAATCCAAAATGCGAGCCGCGCCGCCACGTCGCCTCCCGAGTTACGGTCCGTTCCTCAACTTTTTTGTGTCGCCTCCACTGAATTAAGAAAAGAGGGGTCGTAGAATCCGAGGCCAGTTTATGATTCGCGCCGTCAGCTGTATCTCAGCAAGTCGCAGAGAATCGTCTTCCTCTTTTCTGTCCCCATGCGGTGCGGGCGTCAGCGCTTCAACGAAGGCTTCTCTGGACTCAAAGGATGCACGTGAAGTGTGTCTCAGTAGAATGAGCCTGTATTCCGGAATTGGGGTGTCTCGCGAGTTTTTCTATGGCTTGAAAGGGGTTCGGGGAAAGCCGCGTCTGTTCGGCACTCCAAGTAAACGTATGGCTGCGCATCTCTTCTTCCCTCGATCTTGTCTGAGAGAAGTGAACTTCGCTTTTCCGGTTTTTTCTCGTTAGAGACTTCGCCATGCACGCAGATGCAGCGTGTTTCTTTTCTAAATCTGCAGACACGCGACTCCTCGGATTCGACGAGTTCTACGACTTGAAGAGCGGTGGAAAGAGCTCATCGACATGCGGTGAGTCGGAGACGTCAACCGGATCGCCCTTCGCGACCAGACAGCACATTCGCCGAAGCGAAAAAGCTCTTCTATCTCAGTGAAACTCCACAACATGTTCATTCAGAATTTAAGGTGGTTTCTTCAGATGCGAAGGCCACGTTTTAGTAAAGTGCCTGCTGTGTTTGAAAAGAAGCGAAGTTGTGCGAATAGATTTAAGTTTCAAGAGGTTCGATCAGATGTATGAGATGAAGTTTTCTTGCCTTTCGTTGCCATTGCAGCACCACGTCTGTCGATGAAACAAAGACTTCCAGCAGGCTCCTGTGAACGCCTGTGTGCGGCGATAGAGCAGAGCAGTGGACGGACGCAGAGGAAGTCTGTCTTCGGTTTTTTAATCGGAGCTGAGGACCCTTGAGAGTCACAACGAAAGGTGTATTTCTGTTTGTATTTGCGTGTATTGTGAAAGCCGAGTTGACGACACATTCAGCTGTGGTATACTTTTTCATCTTGATGTTGTCTTCGCGTTGTGTACGGTTCCCGTAGAAATCCGAAGCGCAAGATCGGAGGCCGCAAGAAGCTTGGACTTCCACCGAACAGAAACACGGTCGGGCCAAAGACAAAGTGGGCTATCAAGAAGCTTTACTTCAGGTACGCAGCAACAGATAGACGCAGGGGGGGGGTACCGTGAGCAGGCGATTTCCCGCGCCGTTTCGTTTCTCCGAAAATTCTGCTGCGGGGGCTTTTCCGTCTTGACCCTCTCTGTGACACAGAGAAGGGGAATCTGAACTTTTCGATCGTGTTTAGCTTTGTTCTCCGCGTCGTATCTGAGTGCGTTTACGATCACCATATCACTGCATCACTAATCGAAGAATGTACCACTTCCTATGCTCCCTAACATCATCGCTGCCGGGAGTGATAAGTCCTGAGACAGGATTATTTATACGCTACGCGCGCGGTTGATTATGATGAACGATGCGTCGCTGGCGTCCCGATCAAAGAATATTTGTCGAAATGTTTTGGAGTTTCTACATAATAGTGTAGCAGTTTTACTCGTTCGTGAAGGAGAGTGCTGTACGGTCGCGGGGGTTTTTACCTAGTCACGTCTAGTAGAGTTGGCGGAGTTCTTCCCACTTAGGGAAGTATACAGCATAGGTACTGTTTTTTCGCGTCGTTTCGTGAAGACTGGAGTTGCGGGTGTTGTACTGTGTCACAGGATGAAGGCCAAGGATCACCTACAGTTCCTGCGCTCTCGTGGCATTCTCGGGAAAAAGGAGCTGCTACCCCGGTAAGGAATCACCTCTTGGTCCAGACAGTCCGTTTCACTTCTTACTTTACACTGTATAAGTAAAATTTAATTTCAGTTTCAGGTTGCAAAGATTTCACGTGTTTGGCGTTTCCGTCACAATGAAGAGAAACCAATCTGTCTGTGGCTGCGTCTCTGTCGCCGCAACATCTCATACTTCTGTGACTCTGTGCTTTCAAACGCTTGTCTCATAGACACCCGCGGACATCGATAGAGCGATCCGATGCACAGCAGGCGATGAAGATGATTCGAGGAGACGATGGTCTACTACAGGTTCTTCCGGTGCGGAGGTCAAAGTTTTTCATGCTCAAACAAGCCCAAAAAAGCCAGGTGAGGATCGTAAATAGACCACTGGCTGGGACAGATGCGTTTCACACTTGCGTGTATTTGCACCAGCCATTAGCGCTACTATCCCGCCGTCGAGATACGAGGTTCATGTCACTGCTTGCGGGCTGCTTTCCGTTCTAACAAATGTCTCATATCGCCCTGTGTTGTTTCAGGAAGCGCATTACGAGATGCCAGAGACAACTTCACCGATAGACGGTGGGAGAACGTTCGAGACTCAACGGGCAGCCAAACCTGCCAAGCACACTCGAAAAACGTATTTCTAGAGTCAGTACCGCCCCGGTTTTCGCGGAACGATGTAGCCTGCTGGAGAGAGTTCCTCTGCGTTGCACACGTCGCTCCCAGTGGTGTATAGTTGAAGAGAGACTCCAACACACTGCATCTTGTCACCAAGTGAAGCATGGACAGCAGAAATCCTACCACGGATGGCTTTGACATGGCTCCGTCGAGTGCTGTTTCGGGAGCGTTTCAGTGCAGATTCCGTGAGGAACGGTGAGCCGCGGTCGTCCCTCGTTGTGTGCTTTTTAATAGGAGCGGGCGCCGCTGCGTTTGTCAGCGGCCAAAGCTTGAAATACGTTTTTGTTTAGTTGTGTCGAAGGTAACTGAAGGTCACGATTCCTTTGTCTCACTTTTTAAGATTCACTAAGACAATCAAAGGGCGCGTCGTACGTGCGCCATTTTGTCCTCATCCACCGCAATGTCAGCACGAGGTCGGTGTTGCTTGGCAAACTGCACCGAAAACAAGTTTAGGATCCGTGTCGGTTTCTCCATCTGCCCTCATTGTTCAGATCTTGACAAAAAAATGCTCTATATTTCCGATAGCGATGCTCACGGAGAGCTCGTCCGCAGCTGACACACTTTTATGTACCACAGCCACCACACCTAGTCCACAAAAAAGCATGCCGCGACTCAGCACGGACAGATGCTAGGGTGTCAGTGGTCTTTCATAACCTTATCCGAGAGCCACTGGTGGACGCGAGGTAGCGCTAATCGACAGTCTGGAGAGATCTGGAATCGTCTGCGACGCGGATAGGGGCTTGCCCGAGCATCGCAAATCTACGTATATTATATCCCTGCATAAAACAACCCGTGTCAAAACAACTGCACACTCTTGGTTTCGCCCTCGCGGATGCGGTCGGCGGATACACGCCCAACTGGAGCCGCTCTTTCTCTGCGCGACGAGACTTCGACCCAATTCTTCAGGTCCTCTAGGGCATGAATAAATTTGAACGTCAAGACATGAAAGAAAGGAGCTCAGGATTCGGTTGTAGAAGAAGCTTGGGACTCGCTGTGGGTGTCGGCCGTGATAATCATCCAGTTATTCTCCGTTTCTAAAGGCGTACGCACCACAAGAAACGCGGATGGCAGAACGTATGGGAATGTATCGATGGATAGGTCTTCCCCTGTAAACCACGTTTTGCGTGGGGAGTCATGCTCACTGATGCTACGAATCCAGGTTGCTCATGTGTCGCGTTGTCCGCGCGTTCTCACTCAAGCATCCGGGTCAAAACAGGTATGTATAGTGACAGGCCCTAAACGGATCTAGCGCGCTCATCCCACTTAATACGTGGGTGCACATTAACTCTTTGTCTCCATCGATCATGAGTTCATGCTGGGCAAAAAACCTTTTCCCGATACTCTGTACTCTGCGGCATCTGCAGCGTTTATGCTTCTCGAAATGTATGGCGGGAAGTGTTTTGTGTGCGCCGGCTTCACACCATCTTGTGACCCGATCGCTGAATGCGCGTTACGGATCTCGAGACCGTTAATAAGTCGGGAATCAACAGAGAGACGTTGCAGCAAACCAGAACGTAGCAGGTGAGGTGCGAGCTATCTTGTGCAACTTTAGGAATGCCTTACAACATTCGAGTGCATACCCTGTTGTCTTAGGTCTATGTCCGAAGTTGTTCTTCCGCATGCCTCAGCAATCAGATTTTGGGTTTTGTTCGTCGCAAGGTAGGATTTGCAGTGAACCTGGATGCAGACAGCCGCAGGTTATTCAAGGAGAGAGGTGTGCTGGATTGTTGGCAGACACGCCATCAACGGCCGAGGCATTGTGTTTTAGAAAGAATCATTAATCTACAGCCCGACGAAATGTGTCCACGAGTCTGCAACTGTCTGCTCAACACTGCGCCTGGAGTTTCTCGATGGTCAAGCTTACCTCGTATTCAACGCCATAGTCATTGCGATAGTTGACTTTTGGGGATGAAGCTAGCATCTGGTCTGTCTGTGCGTGCTTGATTACAATTGGTGTATTTGCTGGCACTGGACATCCTTCGGTCTCGAAGCGAACACGAGGATCGACGTGGAAAATCTGTCGATAACGACAGTTTCAGAAGCTCGAGCATGATTGTCAGATCTTCTAAAGGGTGTCTCGAACTCGATGGAACCGCGAAACATTGGGAAAACATGTTGATTCAGAAGGTTTAAGGGACGAAATGTCATCGTCAATCTATGCACCGACTTGCCTACGGCAGGTTCGCTCTACACTAACTGATGCATAGCGCTAGACGGACTGCTAAAACTGCGCAGTGGCGAGAAATAAGAGATACCATCAGTCATGCTAACTCCCCTGGTACATTTTGGTTGGTAGCGAAGGACGTCGCAGTCATACATCTTTGCTCGAAACGGCCCATGTTTTTCTTGGTATGGAGGTCAGTAGTAGACTGACCTTCCAGACAGTATTAGCGGACGTTGTTGGACAAAACAGGACTTGCTGGTAATTTGAAAACTTGGCGAACGATATGGGAGATCGTATTTCGCTGTGCAGGTACCTCTGCATATTGGTCGGAACAGAAAGCGGGCACGCCAACGCCAAAGAAGCTGCAGCGCTTTGAAAACCAGAACTTGATGGCATTCAGTCATGTTTTAGTAGATCGGCATACGCGGGTCATGGTGGAACCGATGGCCGAATGCACAGCAAGATACCAGACAGCAGAAATTTGCTCCATACTCCTATCCGGATGCCTTCAGTGTTATTGATAGTGACTCACGTCTTGGTTTCCATGCTTGACAGGACAGAGTTGTGAAAGCGAGGCATCCACCTTTACGGTAACAGGCTGGCCAAAGTGAATGACTGTGTCGGATCCGAAACTGTCGTCATTGATAGGCCTGGGTGAACAGCGGAAACACTGCGAAAGATGGCTTGTATTCAAGACGGGAACGCAGCAGGTCCTGCCCATATCGGGAAGACAGTCAGATTCGAGCGCTGTCAGCAAAAGGTTGTTCTTATTTACTCCGCTTCCATCACCTGCCTCACCCAAAGGCGCATTTCCTCAGAAGCAACCCTTGCTTCAGGTAGCATGTCACATTGCCGCTGATGCGGCTATCGGATAATTGCGCACTGTGTGAAGCCGAGTGGCATCCGGGAAACCCTTTTTATGATCTTCCTGAGGTTAGGAAGGATAATGGCGTTTCCGGGCACTGACTGGCTGCCACTCAAATCTCCTGCGCACGCGTCTTATTCACTGTTCTTTTGTATGTGCTTGATTTGATTGAAATCGGTGTTTGGAGGCGTACCGACAGAGATGAAACACATTTCTAACGCAGGAGTCGTAGCTAGGTCCTGTGGCACACGCAAAGGAGACTCCAGTTGTCTTCTCCGTCTTATCACCGACGTCCGCACACAGGAACCCTCCCGTCCGCTCATTGACGATCATCACCCGCTGGCCAAAATGGAGATAGCCATCTTCCGACTTGCTTAGTGTCGCTGGTTGTAGACTGGCGCTGAGTCTCTTGATCTTTTTGAGGACCGACAGCTCCCCTGGATTTTCCGCATTCGAAGGCGTGAAACAAACGGAGTGGATGCGACATGAAAGATCTGGCTCTGGCACCGGTTCTGAACGTCCCTCTGTAAGCATGTGGGTGTGCTGGGTAAACCGGAAAGCGACGTGTTGACACAGGCAAGCTGCGACGCGAATGTGTTCAGAGATTGAGCCATATCGCAGTTCACGTTTTATGCAGAGACTATCACTCGTACATCGGTTGCGAAAGCAGTAATAAGTGCGAAGGGGTAGATCCTCGATTGTTCGCGCTCTTTAGTGGCCTAGTCATTGGACGCTTCACGAATTAAACTCCGTTACACTCACATGGGATGACAGGCCTAGTCGGCCCACTTTGTCGCCAGTAAAGGTGGGAGCTTGGGCACCAGCGGTGTACTTTTTCAGTTGTAACACACCCATCATAGAATTAGTGTCGGGAGCTAAGTTCCCCTATATGTAAACAACGATATCGAGAAAGAGTGGTCCCTACCGGCTTTCTTTTTCTCGAGAAAACTTTTGCATTCTTCATCATACGAAGCTGCTTCTTCTTGCCAGTTACCAAGTCTGAACGGAATTGACATTTCCAAACACCTCTGCCTTTACGTATTTATCATATTGTGGATCGGGAGTATTAAGGTGCCCAGAGTCTATCGCAGTTATTCACTCTGCAACCATCTCTAACGGCAACCGATAATTCGGAAATAGACCCTCGCTGCTCATTGTGGCAATAGAAAAGCGTGAGCTGCACTCGAGAAGTGAAGGAAATCACAGGTTGCTGTCGTAACTTGACTGCTTCACCTCTAATTTTCTCCGCTATTTGAATATGTGGCCACAGCATATCTGATTTGTCACAAAACCAACGCTTTCTTGAACTGCTGCCATTCTGCGGAAACAAACGCAAAGACCACGAACCTGAATGCCGTCTGGTATCACATTTTGGCATTCTGGCCCCCCAAGGCGTTGGTGTTAAGCGACGGATTGTACCTGCACTTGAAACCGACAGCTGGTCGGCTAGTACCTCCGGAAAATCTCTTCGCCATGATATTAGCAGCCTCAGCTTCGTCAGTTGGTTTCTCAGGTGGGCCCAAATGGCACTACGTTATTCTGTGTAGAAACAGGGTCAGCTTCGACTTCCTTTCTTGGTAATCACCGGAACAGTATCAGATTCCAGGTTCGCCTGCCCCAGTTGGCTCCAGGAGAAAGAGAGAGACAAACGTATGTTCAGCCCTGGAGCGATTTCCGAAGACTATTCTAGAATGCTTCTTCGCAAGCGGCAGGCCACAACTACTGATTGCTTTGCCCTGCTATCGGTGTAAGCGTCCTCAACGACTTTGGAAATACATCCACTCAGCTAACAAAAAGTAATCGTGGGCCTCGATATTGCTGACATGTTTGATGCTGCAGTGTGATTTTTCCGTGCAACTTCGCGAAACAGGGCCCGTCGATGATTCCTCTTGAAACCCGAAGTAACCAATGTCGGCTTACTGGCCACCCAAGTGGTTCACTAGTCTCTAAAACCAAATGAGTTTTCTGCCGTTGTACGGAATAATTGTAGAAGCTGATCACGAATGACAGCTCGTGATGGCTGCAATCTAGTCCGGTAACCACAGAAAGGCGACCGTAAGGACGAATCTGACGAGGCCTCGGTCCACATGATATCAGAAAAATACAGCTTGTTCGCTACTGCTGAACAGCGGGATTGTTCTTCTTTGTCACGGGTTCTGTATGGTGGTACAGTGGAAGAAATTACGACAGTATAATTCGGACGCGACTGCGACTGGAAAACACTCTGGGGGAAAAACTCTCCCACTCCACCCTGCGGAACGCAGATTAACTAGATTCTGTGAGTGATTGACAGGCCAAATTTTGAAGAGTTTTACTGCATCAACGTACAAAACCATTACAGCCACAGCTGAGGGAACACAAGGAATCTATCAGCATATAAAAAACATACGCTAGATGAGGTGGGCAACATCGGGCACTCATGAATTTTTAGGAAAGCACTTGTGAGGTCCGTACAACCTCGCTTAAACGCAACCTTTGTGTTCTGTCGAAACAAAGGAGACCCCTGATGATCCTCTGAACTTCGGGGTGCACCTGCTGACCGCCAGCGTCTCGGCGCTGGCGAAAAAGGTCAGGCAATGATTTGTCCTCGCTCAACTGTTGAATGTACATTGTGACATCCTTTGTCCTACGAAAATGCTTCGAAGAAAGACCAAAAGGGTAGACGCCTGTCCATAATTTGTACAATGTCATACCCAAAGCCCACAAATCAGCAGCCTCCGTAACTTGAGCGAAAATCGCTCGTCTTCTGTCCCACCCCGCCAGTACGATTCCGACGTCTGAAGGATCTGTCAACTTTGGTGTGTAAACAAGAGCTTCAGTACTACCGTTGGGAACACTAAGGCCGAAATCGCCGAGGTAAATGTTACCCTGTTCATCAAGAAAAAAGTTAGAGTCTTTAATATCCCGATGCACGAGGCCCTTGCAGTGCAAGTTGTGCACAACCTCTATCATCTGCTTTGTGAGGAACAGCCTTGCTTGGTACGATAAGCTAGCGCACGCCGACAGAAGGTCAGCCAGGCTACAATATAGCCTCTTATAAAGGACCACAATGCTGCATCCCGCGCCCCTGCTGCCAATATCGAAGAGATCCGGAAGTCCACGTATTCGTCCACAAAAGAGAGGTACGGCAAACCTGTCGCGGAAGTATAGTTGAGCCGATGTAACGGAACGAAGAAGTAGACGGATCCTCATTTCCATGCGTTTGCTTACAGCAAGAGCTTTTGAAATATCAGACTGCGGGCTTTGCAGGAAGGTGCGGTCGAGGAACAGTAGTTTGAGGGCCAAAGAGTCCAACTCTCCTGAGTGAGCAGTCGAAGCCTCGAAAACTATGCCATTCCCCCCTACTCCTAAGTACCGCCCCCGGACCATCCGCAGAGGTTGGCATTCCTTATCAAGGACGTCTAAAGTGAAATGACTACCATTGCTGACGAGGCTGTCAACTGCAACGGCAGCAGCAATCGCACCTTTATCTTGTTTGTATACACACGCCTCGACGTCTACCCAGCGAAGTACCGCCATGATGTCAGAACGACCCCGGTGCTCGTCAAGCTGAGCAAACGCCAGCCCGTTTTTGCGGATATCATACTTAGCCCGCGAACAGAGAGGCGTACAGCGAAGATAGCGGTGCAGTGTAGAAAAAACCCGGGTATTCACGTGGTGAACCCTCCAGCGAAACGCTTTCCTCCGTGAGGTGTTCGACACAGGTCCCGCTGGCTCGGTCGAAGTATCATTCTGTGTATGACACAAGTTCGACAAAGATTCTTGATTGTCCGCATGCGTTGGTTGCCCAATAAGAGCGTCAGGGCCCTCCTGTCTATCAAACTCCTCTGCAACGCGGCCGACATTCGCAGACCCCGACAAATCTACGCGCCAAGCGCTAGAGTTGAACACGTGACGCATTTCTGGAGAACAGGCACGAAATGCATCAACAAACCGCGCCGAGATGCAGAACTTTAACCATACTCACAAGACTACTGGGGCCACCAGTCGGTCAGCAAATTCAGCTAGCTAGAAACACAAAACCACGGCGTGGTTTAATATGTACAGAATTGACTAATACGCCTTTTGAGATATGTTGGATCCACCTAAAAATTGCTCTTCGGGCTGCCTGATAGAAATCCATGAGACCATTGTGTGTGACACTTATTGAACTCGAAACAGAACAGAAAAGAGCACGTAGACACATCAGTCGGAGCGGGGACACAACAAACCCTAGCGGCGAAGAAGCTTCCGGAAACATCATATCTCCCATTCGCCTGCTGAAACGCATGTGGAAACATGATTCTCGCTTTTAGAAATTGTTTCCCGAGTTTTTGCGACGCCGCATGGGTCTCATCCCGGCGAAGTTCTCACACCTTTGGACAAAACGTACATCGCGCATATTGCCAGTATTCATCTTCGTTCATCCTGTAAAGTAGCATCCGCCAGCCTCTCGCACTTGATATTTTCAGCGGTAGACACAGAGAGAGCGTACTAACAATGACTAACCATACGGGGCTGTTGGATACGGCAGCTGAATGTGCAAAACGTTCGAGCGTGCTCCACACCGGCCTACCCTTGAGACAGGCAGGCCAGGATACAGTCACAACACTTCTTTTCAGCTGTCAAGATTGTAAAGCTGTGTCACCCACTTCAGATAGCTGAATATAACTTTCAACTACGCATATGATCTCGGCACGATTGCCGCTGATAAATAGAAAACTTCAAGGGAAAGCAAGTACTTCCGCTGTGACCCCCACGCATATCGAACAAGCGTGTGCCGGCATGTATTCTCATACCTCTATTACGATAGTCTTCTCTATGAAAAAGTAGCCCTTTTTTCCTTTTATGTACAACTTTTCCCCTACGTCTTGCTTCGTGGACCTCCTACGAACCGAACTCAAAATGACTGTGCAGGCTTGAACCAGGCAGTTGCAGTCTGCTTCGATCGTCGTGCTGTTCGATGTGGTGACTCACTGTGTGTTTCGTTTGAGACAGACTTACTGAGCAGAGCGGGCATGCACAGCACGGTTCGACTTAAAAAACGACTCATTATGTTAAGGCTAATTCCGAAGGCAGCATTGTGCACTGATCATGACACGATATCATATTTTCTGCGGAAGTTCTGTCCAAGGTGAAGACTCTACGCCGTGGTTTCACCTTTAACTCGAGATGTAAGTCATTGTTTTTTTTGACCACCGACATGCTAGTCGGAAATGTGCTTCGAAAGATGGAAACAACAAACGCAAAGTGGCATGTACGCCGCAAGATTCTTGAAGCCTGATTTCCATTTGTCTTCTTAGACGATTGACAGGCATACGATAAAAGGCGTCATTTCAGTAGAAACAACCTCGACAGTTGCAAGTTAGAACCCACATTTTCCCGTATGCTTCAGATATGCACGCTAGTGGCTTCCATTCACAAAGGGTAAGCGTATTTCATGGAATCTATGGTCCTGCCTTGTTTCTTTATTCAAATGCGAACCACCCATGACATCAGCATGCCCTTCGAAGGACAGTTGTTCGTTCTGTCGCATTTACTTGGTATGTTGCAAAGTCCTATTCTTATGACATCTCCTAGATAATTTTAGACAAACCATCTTCTGAAACGACATATGGTCGACATGAGACACACAACTAAATAAACGCTCGTGTATCGCACTGTTCCGCACGCATGCTCGCAGAACAGGTACCTTTTCAGAGGAAACCGTTTTCGGAGGTTGTCAGGCCCGCATCAGAATAAGCCGCTTTACATGGCGACTGATTTGAATAAGAACAAGAACAGTACCAGTACCACACCAGCAGGCTTAACAAGCACAACAGCGCAGCGCATGCGCCGACGAAGAGGTTCCAGGCTGGGTCTCAAGACTAGTGACACTTTGCGCCTCATCAGCTCTGGAAAAACGAATTATTCACTACAGAGTACCGTTCATTGCAGAACATACTACAGCGGAGAACAGCAGTACAGTACTTTTAACTGTTTTGAAGGTGTTCATCGGAGGCGCCTGCAGCGCCGTCGCTCTCTTCGTTCTTCGCGAGTAGAGCTCGATTTAAATAGCCTCGAGGCGCATGTTCATTGGTCCATCTCCCCGAGGCAGCATATACACTGGACGCTGCACTAGATATGGAATTGCCACTTTGTCGTCTGTTACTTCCACGGGATCCATTGGTGTTTGAGTCCCACATCCTGAAAAACAAACAAGCCACTCAGGGAGGGGACGACAGCTGACCAGCACCCGCACCATGAACCTGCTAGCCTAGTGATGGTAGACTCGGTTGCCATAAGAAGGCAGCCTATTATCACGGACAAGCATTCTCATTGCCTTCGATGATTTAACGCTATTCGCTCGTGGTATTTTTCCTTGATATCAAACATGCTGAGCAAAACGGCGTTGTTTTCCGTGCATATGGTCACAAGTGTATAGGCTCTTAGATCGGCCTGTTGCACGCCCCCAGAAATGAAATCGTGATGTCCTGCCGCGGTCCTTCGCGTTTCTACCCTCTGAAACTTGATTGCCTATCATACGATGCCGTACTAAGTATTTAGGACATGCTCCTTTTTTCTACACCATGAGCAGCTAAAAAACGAATCCTGTACTGCGAACAGATGGCAATTAAGCAGCAGTGACGCTTACCATGCCACAATTGCAAGGACGACAGCAACGCTTGAAATAACCCAGAGAGACGTCGCCACAACAATATCGAATCGCCACCAAACCAGGCCCGCAAGTCCCGTGATGATGCTTAGGGCGAACAGACCGGAATTCAGGAAGACGACGCAACATGTCTGTGGACAAGGAAAAAACATTTCAGCATCAGGTTCCAGTGTCAATAGTTTGTGGTACACATCAGTCTCGTTTCGAGCCAGGAGTATGACACTGAAGGTCTACAGACGACGTATTTGGCGCGTTTGGTGCCGTGTGGTTTCGCGACCCTGTTGCAAAGATATTCTGCAAGTATCCTGCGTCTTGTTGAATAGCTTCCCGTCTGCCACTAGCATGTGCTCAATATCCCAGGGAAAGAAAGTCACTGTCTGGCTGGTGCAGGGGACATGTTGGCAAACAACTGAAAAATGCTTACCTTGGACGTGTTGCATGTTACTACAGTGACGAACAGGACGAACCAGACGAGGAGAAAGGAGGCACAACGAAGAACCCATGTCTGTGTGTTGGACGCGTGGGTCTCAGATACGTATTCCGACACAAGCGCTGCTGGGCTATAATCTCCTTCCGCGAAGATGCTCATGGTCCGATTCTGTTTCCACAAATTTCGCAGACACAAGGGTCAGAGGTCATGTTTGACAAGGCGTCACACCAGTGAATGGAAAACGTCGAGGCTGCTCTTGTGGCAACCTCAAAAAAATACGGTATACGTGCGAAAGCGTTTCGTCGGTGTCCCCGCATGCAAACTGCGAGTTCTTAGTCATTGTGCGGTAACCCGCTATCCAGCAAACGGCACTTGTACTCCAGTCGACGCCGTACAGAGGGTTTAGTAGTCTGACTACGTGCGGCTTACCTGAAGCGTAGGAGAAGGAATACCTTGAATATGGCGGTCAGAGCCCAGGAACCCTGTCGTCTGCAGGCCGATGACACTGACGTGTGTCGCTGTGCTGCCCCAGAAAGTGACACGAACATCTCCGATGCGAGGATGTTCCGGATCTCCACTGTACAGGGCGTTATTCTTCACCTGGGTGTTCTTGTAATCGAGATGCGTTGGGGGGCGTGATTCAGAAGGTTGATAGTAGCCGTCATCGACCAGAGGAAGCAGTTGCTTTTTCTTGAATTTCGTCAGCAGGTGGGAAGGAAGTGTAAAGCCGCCGGCTTTCAACTTGGAGGTGAACTAGAAACGCACATCGTGGGATACGCAGTGAGCTGTGGATGCACCTCATGAGTAAGATCCCCCGATTGAACGCGGCCGGCAACTCAAGTAGGCTTGGTTACTCCCTAGATAGACTTACGCCTCCTGAATGCTTAGCACGACTGTGTAGTCCTTCCAGTTTTTGTCTGACAGTTTTAGAACGCTTTGGGTCCAGACGGGATTCTACTATAATTGTGCAGACGTTTGTGGCCTATTCTCTGGAGTGCGCAAGAGGGCGCAGCTGCTGTCTCTGTGGGAGGCGGACCTCTTAGGCGTTCCCGATTGCCTGTGCATTCTGTAATACATATTTAATCAAGAGGAGATGGATATGCTGTCTTTGTTTCTGCTGTCCACAGTGCAGTCTCACTTACCACTCGGCCCCTCCCAGGCACAGCGGGGAAGAAATCGGGGTTCGTATCCCCCGGCATTACCATGCTCGGAAGTTGAGAAAGGTCAACCTGAATAGAGCATGTACGGGAAGACTTGCACCCTTTAGCTGCGGAAAGTCTGTTCGCCATATGCGAAGCATACGCACTCAGTACAAAAGTAAGATCTGAGCTAAGCCGACGAACAAATAGCGATGCGTCAACTGCCTGGTAGAAAATACTGAAGTTACAATTTTTCAACCACTGGAGGCTTGTTCACACATGCCAGGCTCTGAAGCTAGCGGGTATCCCTGCATTGCTTCACTCTGTATGAAAAGCCAAAGGCAACGGTGTGGATACACGAGACCCGGACTGCCACAGATTAGTGAAGGTGCTGCTTTGAACGAGTCGATGAAGGAGGTTTTCTTACCTGGTGATCCACCCAGTCGCCCTCTATGAAAGGGCCCAATGTGCCACCCTTCTGGACGTGTTGGAAGATCTCAGCCTTTGTTTCAAAAAACACTCCAGTGAATTTAGCAACGTTTGCTGAAAACGAGGAGGGTGGGTAGAAAGTATCCAGCTCAGCCAAAGGGCAGTCGATATGCACGAGCTTTCGGTCGTTGACAGGCAGAGGCGAGCAGGGTGACGGCACATATCCGCGCATTAGTGGCGTCAGTGCGTGCACTTCCTCTGCGTAGTGGTGTTCCCCATAGAGCATCAACGCTAGCGTCCCCGCAGCGACGACGAAAGAACACCACCAGAAGAAATTGCACATCCGCGACCACCGGTTCCCGCATTCGTCGCGGTTCGATTCGCCGCAGAATGTTCCGAGCATTTTGAAAAGTAGGTTGGAATATCCACAAGACAAAAGGGACAAGATGTAGACACGCGTGTCCTCAGAAGAAGACAATGGCGACCCTGCACCTTACATGAACGGCGACAACAAATCGTACAGTCCACGTTTTCCACAGCACCAGAACGGAGGAACAGGGAGTACTGAAATTCGCTAGAGATCACGGCGTTCCGGCGAGACGCAAGCATGAAAACCCCGCTTGCCCAGTTGGGGGATCGTGCCTCAGTTCTCGGATGAAGATGTGACGAGTATTTTGGAAGCCGTGTCGTTTCGGCAGTGGGTGCCCTACGAACATGCGTAGTGTCACCCTGTCAAGCGGCAGACACCAAGACAGCAAAGAGACTCACTGAAACTTTAATACGTTGAAGGAACACAGATACTTCAAAGAGAAGTTGATCAGGCCGAGGCGCAAGGCAGCTGCTTGGTAGTCGCTTTCTAAGCAGCGCACTACGGTGGTATTGAGACAGGACCACTTTCGAAGTAGCATATACTTTGCACAGTCAAGCGAGACAGGAAAAGTGACTTTCAGACACAAGCCAGTGTGGTTGTACGTCAGTTCTGAAGGAAAAGAGGCGCAGACGTTTGTACGAGGTCATACAAAGAGAAAAGCTCCATAAGCCCCGAATCGCACTCGAGAGTCCAGAGAAAAGGCGCGTTGTATGTGTAGACGCAGCGTGGAAGGGAACATGTTGCCCCTCGCCTCACACAAGAGAGTTCTGTGCAGAAAAACATGTGCTTTCTTGAAAGCTCTCCACAAGGTCCACCAGAAAAATTTTCGTGCTTCAGTGTCGGTATGCGTATCCGACGGTTAACGCGAATTTGAGCAGACGGGCAATCAGAGGGCGGCTGGTACTCTGAAGCATCTATGCTGCAGTGACGTGTACGTCCGCACAACTCCACGATAGGTATGTCCCCGTTGAAAAAGACGAAAAAGCAAAAAAGCGGACAGCAGTTTTTAGCAGGAGCGAGGCTCCCTCATTTTAGGCGACACAAAAGGAATGCTGCTCCGCAGTTAAATCTGCAAAACAAAACCACGCACGCGTTACGGGGGCGACCTTGGCTGCCTGCCACAATACACATCACAAATATTAGGAGGCAAACCGTTGCCAAACCCGCCGCTGCCTCTAAAAAGATCGCCTCTACACCTAGGATGGAGACGAAACCACCACTGAGCTTTCCGGCATACCGTTCTACTCAGCAGCAGAACTCGTGGAACATTGACAAGCAGTTACTTGCGTCTGTTGACTCTTCGTCCCGTGCAGCTGTCGGAGTGGCACCGCCGCACGGCTAGCCATGTTCAGTCAGTCTCTCGATACTAAGCCTTATGAGCGCACTACATACACCAGTTTCCTTCCATCCTCTTTTGGCATCAAGTTAACCGGGGCATTTCGGTCTTGTCTTGCCATCAAAAGTTCGAGATACTGTGTCTTCGCTTTTTTGCGGGGTGCAAAAGCCTTTTTCTGTGCTGTGAATTGTCCAGTGGTATCACAATCACGGTGTTGAGCTTCATTTGGCGCGGGACGCGGTCGGCGCGGCGATGCACACTGTAATTCACAGAAAACTGTGTTCCTCCCGAGATATTTGTCGGCTTCACCAGCGACGTTTTTACCGTATAATACACTGCAGACCCTGTAGGGCGGATGCATGCTTCACTACGAAAAAGGGGTTTGGTGATGTGTTTTCGAGAGCCCGTTAAATCGCAACAGTCTTGCGCTCCCGTCAAAGGCTGTGTAGGGATGTGTAGGGCACTACTGAGAGGACACGCTGGCGACTCTTGCAGCATGCCCGTTTCGACAGGGATTAACCTCAACTGCACAGGTTTTATCAAAAAGCGTTCCGCCAAGGAACTTTTACATGCTTTTAAGAAGCGTTAATTCGGCTCGTAGGGGAGTTAGAAGAGCGGAAGTGTGGCGTCAATAGTGGCAGCATGAGAGTTCAGGTTGCCTCAGCTGCACTGCGGACTCTGCCGTATCATTTGCATACCACCAAGCCTTACGTAGGTACATTAAGAAGAATGGCATATTCTTTTCCGTAGAGATGCGAGGCACTGTGTGTCTTAACTGCACGGGTCCAAAGAGAGAGAACATACTGCCTGAGCATGAGCTCAAAGCGGAGGAGGATATGACTACGCTGTCCCTCGAGAACGTCACTGTAGGAGACGCAGCGTGCGTCACGCAGTCCATAGGGCTGAGTTCTGCTACGGTTTCGTCAGAATGTTTCAGGAACGTGGCACATCTTGTCTTTTGAATGCCGGTCGTGTGCCAATGGCCCCTCGGGTGGTCGCTTGCTGACCATGTAGGACACAAGCCTAATGCTCCTTTGCTGAAAAAAAACAGGAAGAAAACAAAAGCTACCCTGTGTCTGGTGTCCAACTAACGGGACGGCGTCGTCATGGCGGTTCACCAGTTTTGTGTCCGCTGGTAACATGTGGCTCTTTGCGGTGTCACCTGCTTCGAAACGCCGTCAAAACTTTGTAGCTTCAAAGTCATAACAGCCACCAAAAGTCCCTGTGTTTCCAATACCTTTGGGGCTCATCGCAAACCGTATTCTCCTGGTTTTGTTACCCGCAAGTACACTGGAGTCCCTACTTTTGTGTGTACGAGGTAACAACCAGAGAGGGCAGGCTCGGTGAGTGACAATCAGCATAAACTCGAAGGCGAGGAAGTAGTTAGTCAACCGGTCACTAAGAGACTTGTGAGGAAATCCGACAGCTCCACCGTGCCACAGCAAAGTCACCCGCTGATGCATCACTGTCAATTATCAGCTGTCCTATCTTCAGATAAAAGGCGTCCTCGGTGTTTGCAAGTATTAGCCAGACACCGTCGAAAACCACTCTCCGCAACCCTCTGGAGCCTGTGCCACCATAGATCTGTCGGGACGAGAGGCGCCATTACTAAGCATTCCACGCAGCTCTACGCACGCCCGATGCGTACGCGTCAATGGCGAAAATGATAAGCGTCTGCGAAATGCTGGATGGTTCGTCAAAGGGGGCGCCTCTCCTGGCTTAGAAAAGCTAGATATAACAGATGTTGAACAGGCAGCCACTTCATAGATTGTATGCATTCTTTTGACTTGCACGGGGACGCCTTGAACCGTTCTGTAATCTCCGATGCGGCTTTCTGAAGACGCCTATCATCCGGTTCTAGCCATCTCGGCAGCCTCATCTACAATCCTACTCTAGGTGAACCCATGCGTTCTTTTCATTTTGTGTCCTCAATGCTGGAACAGATCCCCACGAGGCAAAGGCCACTCAGCAAATTTCGTGATGCCGTCCACGGCTCGAGGAGACATACTCTGGCAAAACATACGAGCTGACCCGTCCGGTCGAGCATCAGGTGTGGCGCACGTTTCCTCCACTCTTGAAGAAAACCAATTGCTTCTCATAATGATTTTGATGAATTCAGCTGGCATAATATTTGTGTTCCCAGCTTGGTGACCGAGCTCGCTCAGGCAGCCGGGAAACTTGAGTGCAGTAGCGCAAAGCTCCTTTCCACCGGTTTGAGACGTGACCGCCGCGTTTCCCCCACATCCCCCCTCTAGCCGTGACTGTCGTCTCCACTGGGCATCGCGTCTCAGAACAGCGCCACTGCAGCAGCGTACTGCAGTCTTTCAGCTTACAATGCCTTTCTGAAGTGCTCGAAACAGTCGCTGCCCCTCTAGCGTCGGCTAGGTTATCAATATGTTGATTTATCCGCTTTTGGAAGGCGTCATGTTTGTGTGGAACTGGTAACAGCAACTCCCACCCCGAAAAGTTACTGCGTTCCATTCTGGATCTTCGAGGCTGTCGTTTTCTCAGTAGACTCCCTCAGTCAACCTGCTGTCAATCTCGTGCTGGTTCCATACCTGCTTCAGCGTGCTGCGTGTGGCTCTACCGTAATTCTGTTCGGTCCGCACAGTCCGCAATGCAGTTCCAAAAGCGTGCGTCTCATCCCTGTGGGTGTGTATTTGAATCAGTTTCCAAGCTGCGATACACAACATGAAACTTCATGCCGCATTAGGTGGTTTCAATGAATGGGCATTAGATATGCCTCCCACTCAGCCGCCTCCCCGGCGTCAGGCTCCGGTGGATCAAGAAACAACTCAAGACACTCAACCCGTGTCAATCTCGCCTTCGCCGGAAGATTCCGCAGGTGATTCGGGTGGAGGTGATGTTGGTGTCTCCAATCGTCTTGGCACCGAATCCTTTTTACAAAAAAAAGAACTTTTAGCATGAGTAGCAAGTGCGGTATTTCGAGGACTGTAGACCCTGACGAGCCTCGGGGAAGCGAGAGTGCTCTCTTCAAAAGTGTTGTAGAGGGAGATATTGCAGCTGTATCATCCGTGGAGCGCCCATTGATGCCATCCTTTTCTGGACATGACACCGGTCGAGATTCCATGTTGAATGTTACGCCTGATAGCTTGTCACCACCCGCGTCAAAGCGACTGTCACATCTGTCTGCGGACATCCTTGGTGCAGGTCTGCTTCCGATGAAGTCAACAGGGAATTTGTCCACAGCAACGTGCGAAGGCTCTGATCCCGGTTCCCCTCCACTTCCCCGCGCTCCAGCGCATCTCCTTGTTTCAGCCGCGGTGTATTCTCCGGTATGCGGCGACTATAAGAAGCGCAACCCCCCGGTTGATGATCGGGCCGAGTGGTGCTACCGCCATACCTTCCATTCCATTTCTGCCCGTCCAACTCTCATTCAAGAGCACATGCTTCCCTGCACGGAATTCCACATGACAAAACCAGTGAATGCAAGTTCGTCTGCCACTAATGAGCGTTTCTGTCCTAGATGCGGTTTTCCGCCAGACAAGTGCTCGTCTCCTCGACCCTCTCCGCGGGATGACCATTCTTTGAAACCCCAAAAGTTTTGGAAAAATGAAATCAGCAATGTAAATACAATCATGAGGAGTGCTCAAGGAAGAGATTATTTATCAGGACGAACTCCCAATATGGAGGCGAACTGGCTGAGTATTGAGGAGCGACCTCTGAACGATGGACAACAGCTCACGGAGTGTCAGACAGATCTTTCTCTGTCACCTGCTCGGTCTACGCGTTCTTCGGGTTCGGTGTCTTCTTTTGTCGAATCAAAGAAATTATGTGTTTGCTCAGAGGCGTTTGGAGCGCCTAAACCTGCTTACAAGAATGGTGGTAGCCACAAGCGTGTCCCCAGCCAGCAAAGAGCCGTAAGTACGCGGTATGACTCCCCAAGGAGTGGAGCATCTCAGTCACATCGAGAATCTGGAAGAAGTAAATCGGGTTCAGAGTGTGAAGACTGTAGTAGAAGATCAGCTGGTAAGAACAGTATGTCCCGCACCGCGTTGTTTGCGGTGGAGGGAGTCCATGCATCGAAACTTGTTCATCTGAGGAGGCTACGCAATGGTCACTACCGGCGTGTCAGCAAACCGAGGTACAGGCGCGGGGATGACGGCCTTTTTGAGGACCCCCTTTCACAAAGCTTTCACAGCCTGAAAAACTGTTCCTGCTGTGCGGTGGAAGATGCGTCTCACGTGCTCATTTCTCCTAACGCGTCAATATCCCGCCGGACGGGTCGAGATCAAGGAGAGAACAACTGTAGGAATTATCATGAATTCGAGGAAAACCTGAAAGGCAGTCCAGCGAAAGAACGGGATTTGCCGAGAAGGCGGTCGGAACAAGAAACAGAATCGGTCAGTCGCCTGAAAGCAAAGATTGAAGAGTTGAAAGATGCTCTTCGGGTAGCGGATCAGCGAATTGCCACTCAGCAGCAGGATGAACGGGCATACATCGAAAACGTCAAGGCTTTGAGACAAAAACTGCACAGACTTGAGGAAAAGCAAACCTCTGGTGGCAGTCTGAACAGTGAGACCAAGCTGGTGCAGAGTCAGTTAAACGAGCAGGAGGTACCTCTGCGGGAAGCATATATCCCGAAAGTCGCCACGGAAGATATCGGGGTTCAGACTAGGAATGTCGGAGTCATTTTGCTTAGGGAACCTCGTCTGAAAAGTGGGATATATGCAGACATTTTGCTTGGCTCAGAGCGCCGGATGATGGCGTTGCGGGTTGACTACGCACTCCGCCTTATTGTGCTGACTCACCAGGATACCATCAAGTTGATTCCAGTGTTGGATGTATTGCGCATGTTAACAAAGTATGAAGAGCTACGCCGGTTGCTGGAGAAACAAGGTGTCCGTAGAGAAGAAGTACCAGACGAAGAAATCGACCACATTGTGGCTCTTTTCTTGTCGGCAGGCAATCCTTTGTCACCTCTCGTGATTGTATTTCGCTCGGAGCACCTTCGAAACGTCTTCGTTGCGCATGTTACACAGCTTCGGTTCTCGGCGGAGGTGGAGGGAGGCCATTTGTTTGACAAGGGCTTCCATGGCGAACAGTTCAAGGATGACTGGCTCAGTGCTACAGGAGGAAAGAAATATTGACTCAGCCGATCACAAGATGCTAAAAAGGACAATGTGAACTCGATTGTGTGTATCCGAGATCCAAGGCATTCGGGGAAGTGTTTGAAATACGTCGTATTACGTCTCAACCGGAAGTGAAGAAAGCTTTTTGCACGTGTGCCTTTGGTGATCGTAAAAGTTTATCAGCGGGTGAACATCAGCTTGATGGGTGTATCCAGGATGATGTTGGCGAGTCGAACGCCAAGTATCCGCGGAACACATTTGCAGTCAGGAGTGACGGCTAACGTACCACGAGAGTGTGTAACAGCACAAATGAGAGGTGTCGGGGGGTCCAGGGTCCTCCCTGGTTGCACACCAGTATTTATCTCAAGTGTACAAGACGATGACGATTGCCTGGGAGTGTACATATGTAATACGTAGCCGCGTTCCTGTGCACCTTCGATTTTGAACGAGTTTACCAGTGTTTTCACTCCACTAGTGGGGTAGAGATCTGCCGAAAGAACCTTCAAGCGGTGGTTTCTATGAACTTCTCGTATGTTTCTTCCGCACACAGTGGAAACGGTCGTGCAATGTGTGTGCGGTCGAGCCGCTTAGGTGGCCAGTCATACTTGCACAGAAATACACCATGATCCACATGAGCAGTACATCTCAGTTCCCATGAGCGAGCTCCTTCGTGATTGAGGTAGTATGTTAATTTTGCGGCTTCACTTCGGCAACATCCGCGAGTCGTCAATTGCATGGACCACAAGTTGTTGTTCAGAGTTTCATTTGGGAACAAAGTTAGGGTTTGTATACCTACTCCCCAGAATGCAGGAGGCCTCCGACCTTCATGACTGGCGAGGGCATGCATGTTCTACAAGAAGCAAATGAAATAATGCAACCCCGTGGTGACGCTCGTAATCCTCATCTCGGGGGGCACGTTCTCCTTGAGTCGACTGCCTCGAACTAACTACTCACGAGAATTACTTACAGGCGTAACGCGGACAGGATACCGTTTTGTCTTTTCGTAAGGATAGTAACGGTTGCCCGGTAGATAGCGTTAGGTTCTTCAGCAATTTCGAGTTGTCGTTCTCCCTTCTGAAGGAACTTCGTTTTTGCCGTGGCCCCTTTGTTCAGAGCTCCAAAAACAGAAAACAGTACTCTAGTGAATACCTCTAGCCGTTTCCAGGCACGTATTTATTATCTCTCGTTAGTGGTAGCGTTCAGATTCCCGTATGGATGTGTCTCTTCACATGAACCGCTGCACCTGCTGTAGTCGTCGAAGAAAAAGTTTCATCAGAAGAAAATGGTAAGGGAAGCTTGGCAAGGGCTCAAGCCCTCTGCAAAAAATGACGGCTCTTTTCGTGACCCGTCAAGAAAAATGGCTTGTTTATGCGGACTGGCATCGAGGCTCAACAAGTAAAAAGCAGACGGTCTTTTCCGTCTTTTCCGTTCCGCCTCTAAGGGGAACTACGTTTTTTTTTTCAACTATGGACAATATTGATAATGGATGACGGAACAGGTCTCCCCATCACAGCGTGCAGACACCGCAAAGATAGTAGAAGTGCGGTACACGGTTCGGATGTGTACGGCCAGTCACTTTTGTTTGTACAACCAAACGCATCTGTAATCAAAATGTTGCTTATCTTTCCCATAGCAACAATGGGTCTCCTCTTTGGTTGCTCCAGCTGTTGTTTTCGGGATCCGGTAGCGCACTCACAACGCAGTGAATGTTCCTTTGTAAAAAAAACCACTGTTCCGGGAAATAGAATCAAACCATTTTGTGGGGTGGTTGCAGCCACAGTCCCTTCTTCACGATACGATGACTGCCAAGCGCCTGAGGCAGCCGCCTCGCCACGTGGACGAAAGGTCGGTTTAGGTGACTTGATCTCCAGTGACAGTTGTACGTCAAGGTCTTCGCTTCCGACCTCGTGGCATATTGCAGCGCGCCCGGCCACCAACATAATCTAATATGAAGACACCGGCAATCTGCACGCCGTACCCCACACGTTAACAATGCGTCCGCATCGTGTATAAGCCGCACTCAACAACGTACTTTTCCGCAACTATGGTGGGCACTAGGGCGCTGTGTTTGATCCCATTGACAACTCGCGGGCCGATCTTGCCGGATTCTTCACCGAAGCGAACAGGAACCACCCGTCAGCTTGAAATTACAAACGGCCGTTTCTCTCAGTGGTGAATTACGGCGCTTTTTTCTTGTTCGTAGACCGGGGAACCTCGTTCGGCGAAACGTCTGGACTATCGTTTTCCCGGGACACAATGAAGGGTAAGCATCCGGTTGGGCAGTGTTTGTTTGCCGAATGATCATATTTTACCCCTCACCAGATCACAATTGCAGGAAAGAGTTGTTTGTTTTTTCTGAACCCCGCCATTTTGCATTGGCCTTTTTGCTCATCTGGACAGTGGCATCGCCGTCAACGGCATGATGTAGCAATTCCGCAAGTAGTGGAGGGGCAACATGCATGCCAAAGCCTCTCCGCGGTCGGTTTTCGGGTCTGGAGGCGTAAACGAAGTGGGATTTTGGATTGACAGACGGCACCGTCTGAGAACATCGTCCAAGAAACAGTAAAATTGGAGGGGAACAGTTTCATAGTTTACCGGGATGCCCAACTGCGCGTGCTCGACAAACTGTGGGCCCGTTCGTCTGGGGCAGGAAGCGGAATCGGGGTTCAAGTTGGCTTCGACACTCTGGGAAGCAAGATGTTTTTGTATCAGTTTGAACCGTCTGTTCCGTGCCCGACATCTTGATCCTCGAAGACTGGATTTGCTTGGGTGAATTGGGGGCGATACGTCGGTTTGTTATCGCTCACCTTCCTGCGTACCTTTTTTGTCCGTGCAGGAACTACGCGCAAGGCACAGAACAAGTCCCTGCAGCCTGTCTGCCGGGACTACACCATCCATCTTCACAAGCTGATTCATGGTATCCAGTTTAAGAAGCGTGCACCGAGAGCGCTTCGGGAAATCCGTCGTTTCGCTCAGAAGACCATGCACACCAAGGTAAGTTCACGTATTCTCATGTGGCGATTGGTCAGGCAAACACAATCTTTGGATATCGTATGCTTCACTGGTGTCCCAGAGTGCATGGGCGAGGGAACACTACTCAGGTGCTGATATGAACAGTACCATAGATCTGGGAGTGATACTCTCTGAGATACCCTCTAACACCAAAATCTGGTTGACAAATCCCCCTTCTGAGTGGATATACTCTTATATATGTTGCATGCTGAGGAGGAGTGTGAGGACTTCAGTGGTTCTCGTGCTGCAGCATGCTGTCTTCCAAACGGACGAGCTGCTGTGGCGTTTAGAGTGATCAGAGACGTACCAAGAAGATGCTGCACTGGGCGTCGGTGATCATGAGGAAGATTCTCGTATACCTTGAAAGTGGCCGGCTGATGGCGCGTCTGCCTGGTTGGAATCTGTTGTTTCTCTTCAGGATGTCCGCATTGACACCAAACTGAACAAGTTCATCTGGTCTGGCGGCATCAGAAATGTGCCTCGTCGTGTGCGCGTGCGTATCGCTCGCCGACGAAACGATGATGAGGACAGCAAGGAGAAGTTCTACACACTTGTCCAGCACGTCCCTGTTGCATCCTTCGAGAACCTGAAGACTGAGTATGTGAATGAGGAGTAGAGGTCGCAAGAAAGTGGTCTTCTACGTCATTGACATGGTAGATCCTCTCTCACGTTTATTCACTGTGCTGGTGGGATCTGCCCTCTTGTTTCTGTCTTCGCCTTGTGGAATGTTTTCCTTCTCGGTCGTTGCACACGATTGAACGTTGTTCTAAGAGCTTTCCAGAGGGCAAACTGCCTGACGATACTGATAGACTTGCAGTACGTAGATACTGCTTCCAAGCTGGTAGACAGGGAATTGGAGCAACTTTTGCAAGACAGAGACAGCGATATGCGTAAGAGTTGTCTCGCGCATGTACAAATACACGGAGTCAGTGCGGCCCTCTCTTATTACGCGTAGAGATCGATTCCTGCTAGAAGGCGACATGAGAGGTACACCGTTCACTAAGGTTCTGCAGGAAGGCACGTACTGCAGTTTCGCAGATGCAGTTCCAGAGAATGTCGTAACTAGATAAACATGCGAGAGACCTAATCTCGAAAGGAAACTGTCAACTGGGACTGAGGCAACCGCCGTTCTCGTCAGTGTGACAGGTGACCACATGCGATACCGGTCTCGCGCCAAAGACAACAACCGCAGCATGGTTGATGGGCGCCCTTGCAGTGCAAGTTATTAGGATTCGCTTTGCTAGCTCTTCACTAATGGTCCGGCCCCTGGTACAACATAGATTTTCTGTCTGTAGTAAATGCGAAACATTCGCTGTTGGCACTCTATGAGGGGCTCAATTCCAGAGTGACTGACCAACTGTGGATCTTTGTTCTGCTGCGCCAAGTTTGTGTAATTATGTCAAGCCCATTCGCGATGTGTCGGGACCCCCGAATACGATGAAATCCATTTTATCTCAAGGAAACAGTTTTTCTACATTCGCCCTAAAACAGTCCGATCCATGATTTGGATCAAATCCTCTTTTTCCCGCCGGATGCCAACAAGTTCTCTGGGAGTCGCGGGAAAAGCCCGCAGTGGAAACCGCAGCTGATTGACTGAGTGGAAGACAGCAACCGCAAAAGAGCTGAAGTAGAATAGAAAAGAACGAGCTCGCTCAAGATTCGTCTGCTCGATCGACGGGCGATCGCACTCGCGTGGAAGGAGTGGCCCCACCATCAGATTCACCCGATTCTTGCACGCGTCCTAATCTGAACAGCAAGATCTCTCGCCATGTATCGCGGGGGATATCGGAGGCGTCGTCCATAAAGAGTTGAAGCAATTCTTGCCTTCCACTCACTGGCGTCAAAGTCAACTCCGAGACTGCAGCTTGTGCTGTAGCAGCTTGTTTGCTCCCCGCAAACCTCGAAACACTCGGTACTGTTGTTGGTAATCGTCGGTGGCTTCCCGGTCTGTAATTCCGTTCGTTTCTCGCTGCGATTGTCACCTCCAGTGCGTCCGCGAGGCCGTTGTCGTACGCGTTCAAGTGACGGAAGTCAGCATGCCTTGTTTCTGTCAGTAAGTCTGAAGGTGCTGTTCCCTTGCGCGTCGAGTGTTGCGGAGACAACAAAGCAGGCTCTTCTTCGGAACCGGAAGTCGGGCTCCTTGCAACAACAGTGATACTTTGCAATCGATGGGGTCGTTGTAACAAAGCAGGTAAAGATTTTCCAGCTCGAGACGTCGTGCCAACAAGAGTTTCTGCGAACTGAGGTCTCCTAACATGAGGCGGATACTCAGACTCGAGGGCGCGCGTTGGGTTTGTTTTCTCCAGGAGCCGTGTGGAGGTCGCATAAACTGCGGTACACGTAAAACAGGCAATCACCATCCTAAAAACTGCACAGGGTTCCAAAATTACATGTAACCAAATACTAAATCGAGAAAGATGTGTATGTAGAACTCCTGCTATTGATGATATCAAGGAAAATGACAAGCAGAATAATCCCAGCGGGGAATATGCGCTCCTGATTCGATGAGCGAAGCGGCGGAACCACCTTCATTTCAAGTTGCTGAAAGAAAATGTGTCACGCACGCCGCTAAGGGTCGTCGGCGAGACCCGCTTTCGGAGCGGTGTCTGTTTCTGACATGTCAAAAATGCGCTTCCGCTTCGTTTGTAAGGAGCTGATACGTCATTAAGTCGCAGAAACGGTTTTGCAAAATTGTGAGCTCACCTTCACAAATGCGTTTTGCGGATGCCAGCATCACGAGGGTGCCCACAAAAGACACCTGAGAGAGCTTCATTGCTTATCTCAATTCCACAAGAACTTGAATAGCGAATGCCCCGAGCAGTTCTCTGTAGAGTCAGTGACGGACGGCTAAGATGATCTTCTGACCGTGTTTTATGCGGGCACTTTCTTCGAGAATGTACGCGACACGTTTTCTGCACGGTGCTTAGACAAAACCCAAACACAGCCAAAAGGAAGCGTACTAAAATACAGTAGGACGCGCAGGAATCGACACTTCCAGCTATTTACAGAGCACTGTACACTGGTGACAGGAACGCCAGATGCTCAGGGTAGAGGAGGTTACAAAGATGATGATGCCAAAATGTGTCAAAAACGCTGCCTTAATTCTTTCGGCAGATAAGACAAAATGCCAGACAGCCCAGTGGCAATGATGTATTTGTGTCTGTAGTCTTTCACATCAAATACTTTAGGTGAACCTAATCAAGAAAAAGTGTCACGCGAACTGGATGAGCAACCTGAGTATAGAAGTCAAAATGAATACTTTTTAATTCGATTCTTCAAACGGACCTTGTATGACATATTCCATTGTGTGACAGCCGTTCATTCCCATTGCTCTGCCCGGAGCGAGAGGTGGCCGTTGCCCATAGAAGGGCAAGAGCGATCTAGCTCAAGCCCCTTTTGGCTACAACATTCAAAAAATCTATGTTTAGGGGGAACTCTGCTCATGACATTGGTGTCAGGGCTTTATCGCCTGAGAGGAGCAACCTGGTTCGACTGCTTGGATGAGACAGGGCTCGATCATGACGTCCTGGCTTTCCGGAAGTGAATCAGCTGTGAAGGTAACAAACGCATCCCCAGTGACGTACCACTGTTTTCGCATCGGGCGATACATCGTGGTTCCTTCGTACATGTTCCTATGCATTACTTTGCAAACTAGGGGTGCATTTTCATGTTGAATTTTTGTCACTACGTTTTCTCAACAGCTGTATCGCCTACATTGCGTGACCCTTTGGGAGAATTACAAGAGAACTTGATTGTTAGGTACTCTCATTTCAGCAGAGAACCCCTCCGTCGTGGGCACCACTTCTCGTATCAACCTCGCGGCTGCCTACGGCTACAGCAACAACTTGATACTGTACACATCTGTGTGGGGGTGACTCTGCGCGAACACGCCAGGGGTACATGTACACGCGGCATATACGGTATATAGGCACAATCGTACCCTACGGTAATACCTCTAGAGTATCCTTTTGATACGTGATTACCAAACGAATAAGATATGGTGTGTGTCACGTAACTTTTTACGTTAGCGGCCTTCCGCCGGAGCGAAACGCACCTTCCCTCATCCACCCACAGAAAACAAGACTCTCCGTCTGCACTCTTTGAAGTAGCTGTTCTTAATTCTTCCTTGTTGCATGGGCACTGTAGAAACACGCACGGTGACGGAACCAGTGCTCTGGAGCTGTATATGTCAGGAGTCCGAAGGTCCTAATCAACTGCGTGGAGCGGCGGGTATTTTGTTGTACGTGATGGTGCTCCCGCCCTCATCTAGGAAGACAAAACTGTGTATGTGTTTGTCCAAACGACCACCTGATATACTACTGGACAGCATGTATCGAGGGTCCGTAGAGTGCGTTCCGTTTGTGTGATCTCAGTTGCTTCTTGCACTCGCGTTCTACACGCCTGTGTGAGCTGCGAGCAACACACACAGACAATCGCCACGGTGCGGCACAGCCACTCTAATGTGCGATGTGTTCGCACCGCAAATCACCGTGTTGGCAAATGCTGGCACTGTTCTCCAGCTTGCCTACGCTCAATTTTGCGTGGATCAGTGGGAGCCGTTTCAAGCATAACAAAGTAACCGCTGCCTGTCCAGCTATGTTGTCGCAGGCAGGCGACCAAAGCCCTCGGATTCTGTGCGCACGAAACGCAGTTTTTTCCACGCTTCTCACGACGCCAAGGCCAAGTGCCGCCAGCATAGGTTTTTTGCGCGAAACAAGGCAGTGGGGAGTCGACAGTTTCTTCCACGCCAGCAAGCTCGCAGTGGCCCCAGCGACAAGACACCCGCCACACCGAGCAGACGATCCGAGCACAGTACGCTTCAGGTCCTCCACATATATCCTCTCTACAACCTCGGTGATGGTCCCGTCAGTGCTCCCATCGAAAGCCTGTCCCTCCCAGCTGCTCTCTTGGGCGCTTCCTTCTCGTTCTTTCGTCAGAGAACTTCCCGCCTCGATCAACGGAGTGTTTACCAGGGCTCGCCAACAGCGACACCAGGGCGGCCACCACCCCACTCGCCTTCAGCAGCAACTGCAGACTGGTCCCATTCACCACCAGCTCCGCCAGCAGCGGGGCCGGTCCAGTCAGCGCCAGCTTGCTTCCAGTCAGCAGCTGCAGCATCGGCGCCCCACTGGGTCGCATCCTAAGCATGCACAAGACAAGAACATATGAAACCAACCGTTTGACAGTGGCACCTGGGTGCATTTCTAACAACCGTCCAGTCGTCCATGGCTTTTATTCGCACATCTAGTCGTTCTGCACACTGGGCTCATTTAAAGCGAACACAACCATGTACAGCTTGACAGATGCGCACGAGCAAAACTCAACACACAGTTCACCTGAATACCGCAAAGGCTTTCCCACCTGCCTGTCTGCTAACGTCTCTGTTGTGAGCGCAGGGTACTGCCGCTCTCCTCTAAAACGTGCAACGAGGTGACAACGCCACCTCTCCAAATTTATGGCCGATCTGTACCAATATAGTGCATTTTACACAGACGATAATGCACACTTACAGCCTGAGCAGTGTGAGGAGCAGCTTCCTCGTCTTCCAGTCTCTCCTTGCGCTCGAACTCCTCCGGATCTCTCCACAAGAACATGTCAACCATGACATCCCACGGGACGCTTCGCGAGGGCAGCTCGCCACGCAGGTAGAGGACTTCCCGTGCAAGGAGCCAGTACATCAAAGCGATGGATTCCTTGCCCTGTGAGCAGCGACAACAGACAATTTATACTTGCTACTACATCCCCCTACATCCCCACACACCACGAACCCGACAAATCTCCGTCATGCTCTCCACTGACCGTTTGGGCGAACCGCGTCAATTGATTTGCCGCCTCGACGAAGACACGCAGGTGTGCATACAGCGCGGCAGGAGCAGAATGACATAGGACATTCATCTACCTGAACAGTACATCGAACCCTCTGCGTTTCCTTGGCCGAGACTGTCTCCTGCGTACCTTGTTGTTGCAAGGAATGCAGATGTCGACGTGCTCAAGAGGCGAGTCTGTGTCGCAGAGAGCGATGACGGGGACGTTGGCGTAGGCACTCTCGCGGACAGCCTGGGCATCTGTGCGGGGATCGGTGACGATGAGCAGTCTGGGTTCCATGAACTTCTGGGTGATCTGGTTAGTCAGCATACCGGGAGTCCAGCGGCCAGCAATTGCCTGCGCTCCAACGTACTGGGAGAACTTCAGCACAGCACGGCTTCCGTAGGGGCGAGCGCTGATGACAAGAACGTCGGCGGGGTTCTCGATAGCGACAATCACGCGAGCAGCCATGAGGATCTTCTCCCAGGTCTTCGCCAGGTTGATCAGGTGGATGCCCTCGCTGGTCGACTTGAAGACGTACGGACGCATCTTGTGCTCAACGTTCTTCGTCCCGATGTGGGCCTAAAAATGCCAATTCAAGAGAAAGCACGACACCATACTAGCGGCGAACTTGACAGGGTAGCTGTCGCGGTTCTCCGCAAGCCTGCTGTGTGGGCCTACGAAGACACGATGCTCCCCTGAGATACACGTCTCGCGGCGACGAAGAAAATAACGCGCTGCTTGCCTATATACAAAGAGCCACAACCGTGGAAAAGGCATGATCCCTCCCCACTCGATTGATATTAGGGTCTCAAGGCGTCGTTGCGATTTCCCGCGAGCAACCGTACGCTCTATCTTCGCGTGAGCTGCCAAATCTAGGCACGCAAACATGAAACATAAGCCAGCGATCAGACGTGACACTTTCGGATGTATGCATTCGGTGGCCTGAGGCGAATAAGAATTCGGAAACAACCCTGTCCATCCGTTGCCACGAAGAATCGTTGCGGTCGAGTTGTTCGCAGTGGTGCCGCAGAAGGCGTAGAGGCACACAACAGCTCGACAAAAACCGCATATATTTACGAGTACGTCCAGGCAAGGGCCAAAAAACTAAACGCGATGAAGGGTCCGCTTTCCAGAAACGCCAGTCACCCGTTTCTCTACCTCCACCAGCGCAGAGGTGCAGTGAACCGTTTTGAGCTTCGCCAGTCAGAGAACGTTACCCCGCAAGCGAGTTCACTCTCTTCGGACCGGGCAATGTCAGGATACAGAATAGGAAACTTAATTCTTCTTTCAATTGCTTGCGGCGCCCTCGCCACATCCTAGGAATTTGGAACGGGCTCCGCCAGCTGCGGGAAGACTGGCGGAAACTCGCATGTGAGGGATAAGTTGTTCCGGTTGCATAAGGGGGAACTTTCTGTGGTTGAAAACTCACCTTGCAGATGAGCATCTTGGCGATGCTATCCTCCTGGAGGGAGAGTTTTGCCTGCTTGTCGGCTGCCATTTCGGAGACTTGAATGCGAAAAGTGAAAGGAAAGAAAAACGCGTTTGGGATGCGCAAAGGAAGGCGTGGGGCGACCAACGGGCGGCAGGACGACACAGACGCAGACGTTTTAGGGCTCTCGATACACCCTATCCTCCCCACAAAGCAGAAGTGACATACAAGTCAGATTTGCACGGAAGGGAAACCAGGCAGAGAAACCTCCCGGTCGAACACTTGCCGCCGAAAAGGGGGAATCCAGCAGTGACTCTCTCGCGAAGGGATGGACCGCCTCCACATGTATCGGAAAAACACCCCAGGGCGGCATGCAGCCCCTCGAAGCTGCCCTATACAAGTTCCCCATTGTCTCCATATATAGGGAAATTAGAAACCGAGACGAACCCTCGCTGCGTCTCCCAACAGGGGATGTGCATGCAGACCTCCTCGGCTTATCTTCCGTAGTCCCTGTTGATTAGCGGTGACAGGAAGTCTGGTTTCCTGCGTTACGCCCGTTAAACACTCCATTTCTTGCTTGTTTCTCGGGTGTGAATTAGCCGAAACACTTCCTTCCCAAGGACGATCTACACATCCTCACATTCTCTCCATCTTCTGCTTGTGCTCACGGGCACACCGGTCAAATGGTGCGACGCCGCGCGCTGCTCAATGAGGCTTACCCCGCGCTACCTGCAAGCAGAGACTTAAGACGGCCACACACCCGTCAAAAAAAGACGGACGGAACACCGCAGATACTTCCGTTCCCTAACAGATTCTTGAAGTAGAAATTTCGCCATGATCGAGTAGCGACAGTGAGGAGCATGTGTGCCGTCTCAATCCTCCCATGAATGCAGCGTATTTCCAGGGTCGAATCGATTCGCACTCGCGCCCTTCGTTTTGAGGCCGAGCTTGGCTGCTTGCCTTTCTGGAATCTGGTGGCCCCCCCTCACCCCCCAGAAACTCCTTTCAGGCGACTGTGTGTCGCGTACAGCGTGCTGTAACAGATTCTGCAAGAATGGTGATGTGGAAGAGCGGGTCTCTGCGAGTACTCCGTGGCATAGGCTGCGAAACTTACAGAGTATCGTGCGCCGGTGTTGCCTCGCTTCTGTTTGCTGTGTCTCTTGCCATACTTTCAGGAAACACAGTGGCTTTTGCCTCGGTAAACTGGGATAATTATGCGCTTGACGATATTGTGTACGAAGTTGTATATCCGGAAGATTATTCGTCGCTAGCGTCGGCAGTACGTCACGCGGCTTGGAATAGTCCTGCCCCGCATATGGTACCGGTGAGCTCTTGCGAGGCCACTGTCATTCCATTACCTCCTGCTCTGTTGGACTCCGTTACCGCTCTGGAAGATGCTTCCAGTTTTGAACAGGACACGGAAGAACCATCGTCATCAAAGGGACCACGGTGCGAATGCCAAGTGCAGGTGTCCGTGCTGTTCGACATCGGCGAGCGAGCTGAAGAAATCCAAGGAAATGGAAATATCACGCTAAGCGGGTGCTTTCGCGTACGTAAGGATGACACTGTGGAGCAGGCTACGATGAAGGGTACCATGAAAGCTCGTTGCCAAGAGATGTTCAACACTTTACCACTCGCACAAATGTGTGGAAACGGTGGCAAAAGCGAAGAGCTTAGAGCGCGCATGAGTTTTTTTAGCGACGGTGAAGTACAAGGACCACCAGATATGGGCTTCTTGGAACTCGAGGCTCCGGTTTCTGGGCAAGCTCCGCTAAGCGCTTTTCTTGCGGTTGATGCTTCCGCGACAGAAAAAGGAGACTAGCGAAAGTGAACTACCATAAGCGAGGTCAATGCCGATGTTGGGAAATGACCAAAACAGATCCTACTGTTTTAGGTGGTTGAAGACCGATTTTCAACCCCAGTCTGACATATATTTCCCTCAGCTTGCGTGATGTGACTCCTGGGGGGGATGTTTGTCGGTTATAGAAATAGGAACACAAGTACGCATCTCGGAAACGTAGCTGGAGAGCTTTCACTCACAAAAGGTTTCATTTCAATACACACAGGTTGCAACAAGTATTGCTGAATCAGGTGCATCAAGTGTGTGACATCCCGTACCACTTCAGGTGGTAGCTCCTGTTTCCCACCGGATACCACGCGCAATGGCGCGGATCCTTCTGGGGAAGAATGCTACACATTTTATGATGTTTCGGTAGAGGTAACCTCTTTGGGGTGGGGGCGGACATGCGAGTGATAGTATGGGTTTGTTACTATGTGTCTTACCCGGCGATCCCCATTTGCAGGCTAGGTATCGACAGCAAAACATCATGCACAGGTTACTGGTATCACGCGGCTAGTTCATCGAGTGTTTGTCAGTTCATAGAATTTAGGAATTGTTGTCCAATGTGACGAGTTACTTGCTTTTACGCAACTGTGTTAGAAGCTCAGCGACTGGTGACCGCTGTCGCACCGCTTGCGCTTTCTTGGGAAGTTTTTTTTCGTTTCCGGTTGCTTCCTCTCGCTGTGCCGGAACCTTGATGTTCGAAGGGCCCCTCTGCAAGATAGTTGAATTTTTCATAGATGGAATCCTGATGAACGCCCATGAGAGTGTTTCCTAGACATCTGAAATCGTAAGAACGCTACACCGACTGACAAGAAATGTACTCGTTTATTCCCGTGGTCGGTGTGCTGTCAGGAGTTACGACTTGATTTGCAAAACTTTTCTTGAGAATCTCCGCACAAGAGATTGACATGGCTGTAACAGCTGCCACGCAAATAGGCGTTTTCAAGTGGACGGTAATTGTGTTCACCACCTACACCAGAGAGGTAAATCAGCGTGCCCCTAGGAAGACGGAGTTGAGTTGATGCTTATCAGGTCGACACCGGCAATGGCACGTGTCGCCGAGCACACAGTCAGGTATCGCATAATGTAAGTTTCCGGGGATCTAGGCTGGTTGAGACTCATGAGAAACCCAGCAGCTGAGGATGAAGCGTTTGTGTAAATGCTTTTGTTCCTTCACGTTAAAACCCTGTTTCCTTCGTAGTCGAGATGGGGACAACGTTGATAAAGGAATCAACGAAACCTTTAGGAAAGCTGTGTTCAACACAAAGCAGCGGTCGAGACGTGCAAACCATGCGTACCAACGGTAACAAACGGAGCTGCCAGCTTCTGTCACTCTGTTTAAGATATATTGGAGACTCAATACTCCACAACTGGAAACACGACCTTACACGACAGCAAATTTCTGGCAGACGATGCACCGTGGGGGCAGGTTGAAGACCGATAGCCGTGAACGCCAGATTCTCTCAGTCACTGAACTAGCTCTTTGGAAGATCCAACTGCCGATAAGCGTGAGGAGGCCTGCAAAGTCTGCAACGAAAGATCAACAAAGATTCTTCAACTAGGTGCCTCCGGCGAAGCTGCCTGGTCGATGCCACCCAGGCTTTGCTGGTTGTTGTGCAGTCAGTGCACCATGTACACCCTAATCGATCAGACCAAAAAGTTAACGGGCTGGCACTCTAAACACTCCACGGAGGGAGAAAGACACTTCAAGCTTGAAGGCTCGAGATGCAGAGTTTCTTTACAATAGCTAGAGGACTACTCATTGGTGTGACGTTAAAAAAGTATTATCGCTGACTTCAAATGTACTGAGTGAGCATACGTAACTCGCCAATTCAGCTTACAAAGAACAGTGGATAGTAACAATGTGTGGATATTTCAAGCAAGGACTTTCGGGATGCTCTGACATGCAGTACTTCGTGGTCTGGCGGGGGGGGGGGGGGGCGCACTCTCAACGATGCATATCCTGCAGTGAACGAATGCAAGGAATCCGTGAGTAAAAGATCAACGCAACTTTGCCATCACGCAATTCTTAATCTGCGGAACCGACCGATTTCGTTCAGGCGGCCTTACTGAAGAGCCATGTCGGCTGCTTTTTCCTTCGATTGCTGTTCGCTGCGACTTTGCTCTTTTGAACGGCGATTGAGATCACCTAAACTCAAAAGACCCTAACATCTGTGACACAAACTGGTGGTCCATGATCGCCAATCTACGGTGCTTGTTATGGTATACCGGAATAACAGTGTATCGTATTCGCCTTCAAGTTGTCGCGGCATGCTCTCGCATTAGCGAGGTTCATGATGCCACCTCGCCGAAAAAAGGCGGCTAAAAGGGTGCTTCCGTCAATCTACAGAACTATTGCTCTCGTGTTTCTACGAGCCATAGGCTCACACCTGAGAAATGCAAATTATTCAAATTCGGATCAGTCGTACTTGTTGACAAATTCAAGTCGGTCGGTCCCGTTAGATGCGCCCATCTTGTTGCACATATCTGTAAGTTTTGGTTCTGACAGATCACGTGCGGAGTCATGTTTCTTTTGGTATTACACTAGTCTGCTGCGAATCCTTAGTGCCAAGAATGGTCTGCTGAGACCAACACTCCGTTGGACATACTTATTGTTTGGAAGATCGTTTAAATGGGACCCTCCGTGCGCCGATTTGGTGCTGCTTACTGGAGGTACACTTGTACAGGCATTGTTTGGAAGTCTCATTTTTATTCCAGGAGGCTTGTTCATCACAGTTGCTCAAGCCATTCAAATAACAGCCATTCTCAGAATTTACTTTCTCACACATCGGCAACGTCCTTCAACAATGAATCGCCTGTTAGAGATCCAACCGGAAGACAAGGGCATCATCATTTCCCAGTCAAAGCTTATCGTCGTTAACGGGGGCGCCTGTGATTTTTACACTATCAGTCTGGCAGAACGCGTTGACACTCCAGTAGTGATATCGATCCGTGCAACATTCGGAGAGGTCGTTGTTTCTCCAGATACACTTCAAATCAAGCCAGAGGAATACGACAAACCCAGAAGGATTGTCGTCATTGGGTGAGGTTTCACACAGGTACCGACAGAAGAGAGACCGCGATGTCACCTCAGAGAGAGACGGGATTAATTAGTAGCATGTGGCGCTTTACGCAGTGAGAAGGCAGCTCGGAGAGTCCAGAACGGATCGCCACAAAATAAGCGAGAAGCCACACGCTGCCTCACAAACGTCCAACGCTTCATCGATCTCGAACTGTCAGACGTTCACATCTGACACCAGAGTTTTGCGAAAACGGTGCCTGCACGGTGTGTTCTACCAGCCGCTGCAGGGAGATGACCGAAGCCCTGTCTTCATGGAGTGTTACCTGTGGAAGAGAAGCACCTCTTTTCATTTTGGTAATTACTTCCTCTAACGGAATCTAATCTCCATCGAAGATACTGTTTTGGATTCTCTTTGCCATCAACCGCCACTTGTGACCTGACAGAGGCAAAAATAGAGAGGTGTCCGATTCGCCTGAGGAAGACAGCAGCACGACAGAGCTCCTCCACTACGTGACGAGCAAAACGCCTGCATACGATGGCCTTGCCTTCCGGTTGACGGTCGTTCTCGTCTCGACTAGCGGGGCAATTCTCAGGTCCTTCGGAAATAACCTGCATTTCCAACTTGCCCACCAGAATACAAACAAGAAGAGTCAAACGAATCCACAGAAGGTGAATTAGATCACTACTTTAGCGCGGTAACTCACTTCAGCACCAGTTCCCCTTCCCCTCACATGCATGGCCACTACACAAGTATACCTCCAACTATCAGAACCACCACAAAGCCAAGGAGCACCACACTGGTCCACACCCACCCCACTCTAGCTGGGGCACTGCAAAGCCGTGCGTAGACTCGTCCCTGCCCATTTGGCAATTGAAGAGACGTGTCTCAGATTCAGAACACATAAGCCGCTCCACTTTCCGTTTATCGTTTCAGCTGTCTCGCCACACTGAACATTCAGCCTCACTACAGTTGCTACCGTACTACATGCACCTCCTGTCGGTTTCCGATACTACTTTCTCTCTCACTCTTTTACTTGTTCCATGCGGCCATCCTTTCTCCATAGTTCCTGGTCTGTCTCTCCTGGCTGCTCCGTTTTTGCCAGCTTCTGGGGTTGCCGGCGAAAACGACGGTGCCTCAAGTCTCGAGCGGTGCGCGACACACATGCGCAGTGTTGCAAGATGGCACTTTGTTCGGATGGGGAGATGGCAGCGAAGGACAGCTCGCTCTGCCCCTCTCCTCGGGGGGCTCTGGGCGGACTGCGGATGTGTGTACAGGCAACCCCCGTAAAGATGGAACGCTGGGAAGTGCCAGCAGCTCTTGCCTTGCTCCCCAACCGCCCACGAAGTCGGCACGAACACACAATGTAGTGGCTTCTCCAGAATCACGGCGAGCCCCTCTCAGCCGGTCCCGGGGCCTCACACACGTCCCCGGAGGTCCGCCAGGTTCCCCCCGGGCCAGGGCGGGGACATCCGGGCTTGTGGTGGCTCCTGTGCCGCGACTCATATCAGCTCTAGAGGGCGAATTCGTTGTGCAGGTGAGGAGAAAGGTCAGGGTTTGGACGGGGGATGTTCGGAACCGCCTGTGTCACAAAAAAACTCTCGCTGTCTGTCTGCAAGACTCCAAGCTCCCAGACGGGTTGGATTACAACACTTGCTTAGTGTCACCTTCGGCAGAGAAGAACGTTGCGGGTCAAGCACACACACACACACAAACTAAAAACGCCTGAATTGTAGGAAAGGAGGACTGCGGCTCCGAGACACCAACCCTTCGCAATAGGTGATGCCAACTGAACCAGCGCGTGTTTACTTGCCACTAGACTTCGTGGAAAAGACCGCATGCATGTCAAGAACCACAGCTGTTGTTATGGACGCACGGGAACAACCGTGAATCGTTTCGGCTTACCCAGGAGTGTGCGGTTACATTGATAGAATTAGGGTTTCCGCTCATGCACAACTCCCATTTTGATGGAGGGCAACTGGGATTCCTCACAGTTTCTCTCCCTCTTCAGGTCGGATGCGGAGAGGCACACACATTGATTCTGACTTTACAAGGAACGATGTATGCGTTCGGCAACGCCCGTAAGCACCGGCACTGGCAAGCCGAGTCTACGAGGGCCTGGCGTCCAAAAGGTTGTTGCGTCGTACTACTTTAGACAGAGGCTAGCTTGACAGTTTCTCAGCTTTTCTAATAAGGCCGTTGAGACTGTGCTTGGCCATCTACAGCGGCGATTCAGAGAGAGCCTCACGAAAACGCGGAGTAGATCAGACCCTGCTGCAAGACCTAGACCTTTCTGCACGGATTGCGAGCTTGGGCTATAGCTTCTGCCCTAGAGGAAACTTTGGATCTCCAACCGCATCTGCATCATTCCAGTAAAGAATTCCCGACTTTCAGTATCGTAACCGAATTGGTGTTTGTTTGGAAGCTGTAGCCCTGAAACTGTTGGTGGAGGGCAGGCAAAGAACACATCCGGTAGTGCGGTCTGGCATTAGAGGCCATTCTATCAAGTTAAAACGTTGCTTATGGACCAACACTACGCCTCCACTGTGTCTGTCACTGTATAGAAAACGGCCGGCTTGGCATTCCGCGTCCAGTAGATGCGCTGGGGTCCCCGTCGGATGACCAAGGACTGGCGTCACTTCACAGGATCCGCGAGAGAGGCGGCCTCTATGCGAACTATTCGGTTCCTCAACTCATCACTGGAATTCCCAAAGTTCGTGTCATCACCGTAGGCGCTGCCTTCAACGCATGCATCGGTGAGGGAACCTCGAAACCCCAAACGACTGCAATTTACAAATAACGACGAACTATGAACCACACAACATGAAAACAACTAGGCATTCTACCCGACGCCCTCATGGCCCATGCAGTTCACAAATGCTGGCGGACTCTGCTTCCGCTGGCGTTACATTACACCCTCTGCTCTCTCATGGCGCTTCCTGTTCGTCCCCTAACTAACTCGACTAGAGTATTTTTCCGCTGGCAGCTCCTTAGCATACGGTCGCTTGCCCGGCACTGTAGTGCTCGTCTAAATGGTATTGTCTTTTCTTGAAAACCGAAATGTCTCCTCTCCAGATGATCGCGACTGTCTGTATACCTGGGGGTCGAACGCCGCTGGGCAGCTCGGTCTTGGCCACACTGACGATGTGTGGCAACCCCAGAAGGTCGAGACGTTCAAAATCCCTCTTTTGCAAGTGAGACATCTCAGACTGTCGATCGGACGGGAGTGATATGCAAGGAAAGACAGTTTGCTTTTATCCTGGGAAGTTGAACCGTCGCCGCACTTTCTGCGAAGTCCGACCAACTAGGGTAATGGATACTCTAGGCTTTTCGGCAGTAGGAAGGCGCCACGTCAATACACACGAGAGAGCACCTGGATGCTTGCTACTCGACCACTCGTGCTTTTCGGCTCTGAACGGAAACTGATACTTGAAGATGGCAGTGTGCTATATTAGAAAGACAGGGTAACTTCTCACAGAGTGTCTAAGTGCTAGGAGCCGTGAATTCTAGTCCTGACTCTCCAAGAACAATATGAGGACGACAGAGCTTTCCTTTCTTCCGCACATGACAGTTGGAATAAATCGCTACTTCCCCTGTATCGCCATCTCCTCCATCGTGTGCGATTTCACGCAATACGTTTCCAGGCGAGTTGCGGGAAAAACCACCTTCTCGTCCTCAACTACGACGGCCAAGTTTTCGCCACTGGGGATGGGGGCGAGGGCCGCTTAGGCCTCGGTGACACCCACAGTAGGCACTCGTTTGAGCGGTAAGACAAAACAGAAAAGTTTGCGGAAGGTTCCATCCAAGCATTACTAGAGTTATATAGGCGACAATGATCCCACGATTTTAGAGCGGTCGGTGCAGAATATCAAACCATCTACTAATTAAGTGAGTTAAGTAATCCAGGGTTGAACGGTGTACGTATTATTGTGTTACGGTTCTATCACTCCATTTCAACAATTCGACGGTGGACACATGGTCTCAGCCACCCTGCCAGAAACGCCCTCGCGTCTGACGGCGGGCGACAGTGACTCGTCAGGCGCCAGTATGGCCAGTCTGAACTCGATTAGCCTTCGGTTCCGAATGAGTTTCATCGAAAACCTAAGCCTCACATGCTGGATTGATGTTTCAACCCCGTGTGTCTATAGAGTCACACTGAACCGAGTTCCCCCATTACAGTTTCTAGTGCCTAACTTCCGGTGCTTTGCCGCCGCATTGATGGCGAGAAGGAACTTGCGTTTCAGCAGAAAAAAACGCTTCGTCCACAGAGCTCGCATCTTTCCAAGGTACCCCAATCGTTCACCGCAGATCACCTGGCGCCTGACAGCAGCTTCACAGCGAAGTCTTTGAATTCCTGTCTCCCTTTTTCCGCGGAGACATTCCGCCCCCTTCCCCAAAAACGCTTTCTTGGCGAGTATCAACCCCCACCTCGATTTCTCCTGCGCCGCTCGTGTCCGCCTTTCCTGTTTGCAGAATCAAAAGCCTGCCTCCTGTCCGGTTTGTCTGCGCGGGCGGCAGTCACTCAGCTGCCCTCGACTCCGGACTCCTCGTCTGGACTTGGGGAAGCAACTGCTGCGGGCAACTCGGCCTGGCGAATTGGCAGCCGTCTGCGGCCTTCACCGCGGCTTCTGTGGTGGCAGATGCTGCGCATGCATTCAATCTGCAGCCTCAGGAAACAAAGGGCAAGACGCAAGACCGAGCGGTGCCTTCACGCACGGAGAGCTCGAGAGAACCTGTTCTGAGTGTCTGGGGAAAGGGGAAAGGATGCGGAGAGGAAGGCCTGCTGAAACAGCAGAACAGCCGAGGAAAGCGCGAGAAACGCGCAGGCAGAGAGCCTGTTAAGACGAGCAATGACGGCGACGAAGAAGACAAAACACATCGAGATGCTCGCAAATCAATCCTCACTGCATACTGTCTAGCCGAAGGCCACGAAAGCCTCTCTGTGAAGCCGCAGGTAAGCACGGTCTACCTAGTTGCACTGGTCTCGAATTCAAAAGACGGATACATTAACGCACATACGAGAAGGGGGACCTCTCTCGTTAACTTCCCTTTATATCTGCGATGCTTTTACCCACTCGAAACACAGAGAGAAGGTTTCCGCTCCTCTTGCATCGATGATTCGCTTCATCACAACACAATCACCGATCAAAAGAAGGAAGAGAACAAACTTGTCCTCCTAAGTCTGGTGGTGGACAGAAGTCATCGTGAAAGCCCTCGGCAATCACGCTTCGAACTTGCCCGGAATGCCGACTTTAAACATGCACGGGTAAAGTAGAACCATCACAAGAAGAACAACGAACTTCTCAAAACCTACATCTCCAATAGATTCTCCACGTAACTCTGTAAAGCGATATTTCTCCCAGACAGAAGCACGCCTGTGTCACCATTTCTAAAATTATGAGTATATACGTATATATATATATGCATATATCTATATATCTAGATCGATGCATAGACATCTGTATTGATATGCCTATGTATATATGGCAGCATTTAGGTTTTTGTGTCTCTGTAGAGTGACGTGTGGCTTTGCCGAGAGGACTGGAGATCCCCTTGTTTCGTCCACGCGTTCTGTTCCGTTCTTTCTTGTTGGTTTGTGCCTCGTAAAGATCAAAGGAAGACAAGGTCCTCTGCTTATCACATTTGAACAGACAGTTTCTCCCCGCACAAGTGATCTGTGATCCTGAAATACGTCCCTCAAACCGAAGAAACCGAGACACTGTAGTACCTAGGATAATGAACATGGAAAGACACTGTAGTACCTCGAGTGCTGAATAGGACTTCATCTGCGAGCCATTTAGGTGGTGGAATTTCTTCGAGAAAAACAAGTTGTGACACTCGCCCTGGGCCCCCTCTACTCTTTGGCCGTCACTCTCCACGGCTTCGTCTACGCTTGGGGAGGCCACGAGCAAGGGCAGCTTGGTCTCCCAGATCGACTCGACAACCAGGTGAGGAAGCGTCTCCTTCTGCGGAGACAGGCGAGCGGCGGGATATAGAAAAGACAGAGAATGGCCCTGTGGGAAGTGAAGTTGCAAAATGGTTATGCTGAAGTCTGTACTCACATGCCCAGTGGTGTTCCTAATCAGTAAATCAACAAAAGAAGGTTTTTTGGTAGGTGGCTCTGGTACTGCTTGCCGAGTGACCAGGTGTAGCGATCAATCGCAAACGTCGACGTCTGTAAATGACATAAACAGACGCACAGAACTTCATACACTTCATGGTGGTACATACACCGACGTATGCTTACATAATCTCTTCGTATCTACAGATATACATAAAGATATATATATATATATATATATATGGGTGGTGAATAAGTTCTGCGCTTCATAGTGGACATCCGTGTGTAGACTGGGGAGTCACGACTAGGGGAAACAACCTTTCACATTTGTGTCGGTTCTTTTTCCACAGAGAACGTTGGAGGGCTGCATGTGCACCCCAGAGAGGGGTAAATGCATCGATGGTCGGACGTCCTGTTGCATGAAGACAAACTGTTTGACATACACTCCTCAACGCATGCCTTCGGAAGCCGAGCGTCTCATTCTGTCTGTGGAATGGTCCGTCCCCTGCATGCTTTTGCCTTCTCTCTTTCGCAGCCGATGCCTGTTTTGGTTCCGGCATTTCTCTTTTCGCCAGCAGTTCAGGTCTTTGCGAGTCCGTGCAGCAACTGCAGTTTCGTCTCGTCTGTTGCAGATGTGATAAATCCCTTTCTACCGGTCTCTGTCTCAAACTCTCCCCTCGGCGCTGGCTCGCCGTCGGCTTCGAGATCCGCCAGTTGCTGTTCGCCTTCCGCATTTCCTGGGGCTTCTTCTTCTGAAAGGTCGAGACTTAGCAAATGCGATCCAGAGACAGAGGCCTCGCGAGCGGCTACTTCGTCTTCGGTCTCCACCGGGACCGTGTCGAGTCGCGCTCGGCGCACTGCCTCCTTTTCTCGCTCTCCAACCGGCACAAGTGGGACTGTTAGCTTGCCTCTGTCACCTCGACCTGGGCGAGAAACGGAGAGAAACGGTGACTGCTGGGGGGATCGAAGGACCGAGAAAGTCGAGCCGCGACGCAGCGCTTCTTCTTCGCCGAGACAGAGAGACTCGGGAGACAGCGGAACAGCCAGGCGACGTTCGAGAGTCGAGGCGAGGCGTCCATCACTCCTTGGGAGAAAACACCGAGAGGGGCGAGACAGGTCTGAGGAGAGAAGAGATCGCAGAAGAAAAACAGATTCTCGCGAGAGCAGAGTCGAGAGGAGATCAAGTCCGAGAGAAAAGACAGAAGGCAGAAGGCTCAAGACCGAGGAGAAGAGAGACGGGAGAAGATCACCGTCTAGAGAGAAGCGAGAGGAGACAAGATCCGTTTCGAGAGAGAAGCGAGAGGAAAGGAGAGATCAGAAAGGAGGCAGTCTCAGTCGCCTTACGCGTCGTCGAGGAGCGGTGAATGTATCGGAGACTGTGGAAGCCGAGACACACGCGTCTGGCTCTGCAGGCAGGCTGTGCGCGAGATACTCACGATCACCATCTCAACAGACAAGCGAGCGGGGAAAGAGCGTCGCAGAAACGAGGAAGAGCAGAGACTGGCAAGGACGAGAAAGCGAGCGATGCAAGGGAGATGATGAAGAGGAAGCACTCAGTGGCGACGGCGAAGAAGGCCTGAGAGAGGAAAGTCGAGACGGAGGACGCAGAAGGAGAACGGAGATGCACCACTCGATGAAGCGCGAAGACGCGGCTGCTGCCTCGGAAAGAATCGCACAAAATCGACGAATCGGCCATGCCAGTTGCAGAGGAGGACCGCTCAATCTCAGAAATGCATCCAACCCGTGGGCGATTCACCTGAAAACTGTTGGTGTCGAAACAAGGAAGCTTTCAAACGGTTCTTAGAAACTAAGCGTTGCAAACAGTCCTGGAACAACAAGAAAAAGAAACGCGTGGTGGAGACAAGGATCTACAGTATTGAAGGAGAAAGAGAGAAATGCACACAACGCCCAAAGAATCTCTCTTCTCTTTCTCAAGCTGTCTACAGACTCGACCCCTGTGTTGTGAAGTCTGAATGTCCTTCTGGCTTGGCTCTTTCTTCGAGCGCTCAACGTCCTTCTGTGTCTCGTCTCGAGTCTTGTCTTCATTTGCCCAGACCTATTATACACAAGCACGCACACCCGTCTTCACGCACAAACGTACGTATATGCGAGTATTTACTTCTACAAATATGCAGAGACATTGGTGGCTTTTCGAAGAGCGAGAACGGTAGCACCGGGGCATTCTTCTATTGATGATTCAGTATCCTAACCTCTGTGTGTATCAATCCGAGGGCTCTGTGTCTCTCATGTGGACATCATCTTTGCTGACGTGTATGTCTCTCGGACAACGACTAAAAGCGTTCTTCTGTTGATCGCGTTCTGGAAGGAATTTCCTGAAATGAAGTGAAACAAGGCTTATGATACTTATCCAGCCTGCGAACAACTGTTGGGGTCTCAAAACAAGTCTTTCCTCAATGTGTTTACGAGTTGTGGTAAACAGTGTGCACTCGAGTTTGGACTAGGCCAACAGCGAAATCGCTTTCGTTACCATGTCCTTTTGCGTCTGCCTTTTTCTGTGTTTTCTTGTCTGCATCTACAGGATCGGTGACGAGTGAGTTCTCTGGACCGTCGTTTTTCTTCCGTGTCTCAGTCGTCTCCCTCGCCACGAGTTCGGCTCCGCCGTTTTCCTTTGGGTTCCGCAGTGTTCTGTCTGCCTCCTCAGTCGTTTTCTTCTCTATCTATTGGGGCGCGTCCGCCTTCGGGGCGAGGTGATGAGGAGACACATGCAGACGCGGACCAAGTCTCACTGCATTACCGAAACACAGTTGAGACGAAACCGTCGCAGAAAAGAACGTCGTCCGTCGCTTCTTCCGACCGCTGAAGTGACTGACTCTTCGTTCCTTCCCACCCTACGCAGCTTCCTGTGTTGTCATTCCTGTGTTGTCACCTCTCTCTTCTCTCCGCTTCCGTTCCTTTATTCTTTCGCCCGGTCTCAGTCTTTTCTGGAAATCCCGTCCTCTCCTCTCGGCTCTCCATGTCCAGATTTGGAAGTTGGTATCGCCGCCTCGAGGAAACAGAAGAAGCAGAGCGACAAGCGGCGGACCTTCGCTACCGGTTGCGCCGTGGAGAAGAGAGAATGGAACTGTTGAAAAAACTGTCTTCTCGCGCAGAGAAATCGAACAAGCAGGTGCACACAACAAAGACTCCCGCCGTCAGACGCGGTCGCAGCGCCCCAGAAGAGGCCGAACCGGAGAAGAAAACAAAAGCGTGAGAGATACAGAAAACTCAAAAATAAACGAAAAACGAATCACGTTTCCTTTCTCAAACGTAAACCGCGTTTCGTTCAAACACACTGCAATCTATATCTAAACGTGTAACCAAATGCAGTCCCCCTGCCATACAAATAAACCTACATACATATGTATTTGCATATGTGTGCATGAAATATATATATATATATATATTTCTATTTATGTAGGTGCATGTATCTATGTGTACGCATATAGATCTATACGTATAAATATTGATACGTATAAATATTGGTATGAAGTCGACGTCATTGAGAACAGCTGGGTTTGCATTCACAGGTGTCTGTACCGGTCTATGAGTCGTTGCCGGTTTCCTTTGTTTGTTTGACGTCGTTTACATGTGATTGCGTGCGGGTATGCATGTTTGAATACTCCGTAAATGTCTTTGTCTACCATGCATTCAGAGACCAACGTGGGGTCCGATTTGTTCTCATTTGGGTTCTGCGAACTTCCCGCTGACATTGTGCCGCGCAGGTGCAATTCCTCTAGGCCGATCTCTCCACATGCGTCGACGAGAACAGACCCAGTTTTCTCCAGCATCTCTTCGAAGGAAGAAAGTGAGGAAACGAAGGCGAAGGGGAAGGACCAGAGGGCGAGGACATGAAGGAATCGCGGAGGCAGGAAGTGGATGGGGGCAATGGAAAGGACTCGAATTAAGCTAAGAAGCGAAAAGCGAGCATTTGGAGAGAAGAAAAAGACAAAGAATGATGAGACTAGAGAAGGGAGACAGAGGAGGAGCATGAGGCCTCCATTTTCACCATGACCCACGAGCGACGTCAAAGAATATACCGCTTTCTTCATCCCCTTCATCCCTTCCACATCCTCACCTTTAGGGTCTCCATATCTTCTTCTCCTTTTGCTTGACAATCAATCAAGTGCGACGTTCCTGTCGTTTGGATTTCCTTTTGCCTGATGCAGGTTTTGCGAAGACGGCCGATACGCGACAGCCCCGGCGCGCGGCATGTCTCTTCTCTGCCTCGTGTCGCAAACGAGAAGTGAATCGTTTTCGTCAACTTCATTCTGTTCATGTCCGCGGTTCGCAGGGAGAGAAAGTCGTTCAAATTGATGTTTCGTCTCTCGACTTTCTCCCTCCCGCTTGTTGGCCGGTACGACAAACGCCAGTCGGACGGCGCATGCAGAAAGAAATGCTGCTGCCCGAGAAGGAGGCGGAAGAACCTGAACAGTTGCCAAGCTCTCAAGGATGCGTTTCGTATTTTCATGCAAGCCAGCTCACGAATATGCAGCTCACGCGTCCATGCAGTTGCAAATGAACCAACGCATCTGCTCCTCCCAACTCATGTCCAACATTCGTGTGCCTATTCACACGCATAGAGACAACATTCTACACCGTTATATACGCAGATCCATAAATACATCACCTGTAGCGTAATTGCTATATATCTAAATCTATCCATCCATCTCTATCTATATCCATCCATATCTATCTATATCCATCCAACTCTATCTATATCCAACCATATCTATCTATATCCATCCAACTCTATCTATATATCCAACCATATCTATCAAACTGTATGCATATATACATATATACATATATGCATTCGCATATGCATACATATTCATGTGGTACATGCCACACAGCTACATCGATATGTGTGTATGATTTTGGCGTAGGCTGCTCGCTACGTATGTCACAGTGATCTTCACTTCACATGCGTCTACTCTGGCGTTCAGCCTTTTTGTGTAAGCGTCCACATGCAGATACTGTGAGTCCTCTTTCTTCTTGGGAGCGTCCTCGCTTTCAGAAACATGTCGTTGGTAAAGGAAAAGACAGAGACAGGCGGCGCACCGTCATCTGTGTTTCTCTCGAGGCGTCTTGCGTTGTACCGTCTCTGCATCTTTCTTGCGCCTACTGTGTCTGTCCTTCTCCACTCGGAATTCTTCGTTAGTCCACTTTTTTTTTCGCTCCGCGCTCTTCCTTTGCTGCCTCCTTCGTTGCTTTTCCATACAAGGAAGCCGTGGAAACAGCAGCTGCGGCTGCATGCATTGCTCCTTCGAAGCGGCGACTGGCGGCCGGGCGGGCACTCGACCCAGCGTCCTGGGGCGCCCTCGCGCATGCAGCTTCTCCAAGAAAAGAAACAGATCTTTCCTCGCCATTCCAGGCAGAGCCCCCTCAATTCCTTGTTCCCTGGAAGCGGTGGAATCCCAGAACTGGAGAAGTCAGCGCTCTGCTTCCTCGCTGGTCGCAAATCTCGAGAGTGGCATGTCTCCACAACTTTTTCTCTCTCTCCTTCTGCTGCTATTTACGCCTGCGGCTCTGCTGTTCGTGGTGCCTATCAGGCGACACCCATCACTCTGTGTATCTGCGCGTATACGCATATATATATATATATTTATATTCATGTCACTGTATGTCTATCCATGTATGTGTGTACGCATGCATATTTGTGACAGTTCATGAAGAAATAAGAGTACTTTTACCAAGGAGGCTGGACGATTCTTTCTGTGCCGACACAAACCTTTGCTGCATCTTCTCGATATATATATATATATATATATATATATATGTATAAGTAAAAAGATGTAGACACATATGCATCTGGTGATAGACAAGAGACAAGTGAATAGGGCAAACTGCGTAGATGAATATCATCATCTACCGAGATATGCGCATCGAGTTTTAGCTTCGTGGAACAAGTGACTTTTTTCGTTTGTGTCTGTTGCTTTTAGGCCATTCCGCTGTACTCGAACGCCGTTCTGTTGCAGTGCACCTTCACGCCGACGGAGACGTCCGCTCGGCTGTACCGATGACGTTTCGAAAGAACACTGCAGGCTCCGGCGAGCGACAAACGCCCACACACAGACTCTTCTTTTTTAGACGAGCCTTTTCCCAGAAAACGCGAGAGAAAACGGTGGAAGCGAAACGGATGAACTCTGGGCGATGCCGACGATTCCTACGTCTCCGTCTGTGGACACATGCATACACAATAGGACTAAATACCACTTGTGGAAACATCCCCATTTATAAACAAATGTATAAATCTACATATATGTACATATATCTATCTATCTATGCATATATCTATCTATCTATGCATATATATATATATATATATATATATATGTATATATGCGGTCGCAGGTGTGTGTGAATTCACAAGATGGCTGTGCAGACCTGTACATATGCGAGGATGCGTTCTGCGTTACACTTCCTTTGAGGCGGTTCTTCGCGTAACAAGAAGCCCTGTGTGCCACCGGAAAGAAACGACGCTCAGCTGCAGGCGAAGGCGCTTTGCGGCCCAACGAGTTATCCCCTGCTCTGCCCCGCTTTAAATATCTCGTACTCTTAACACAGAGTCAAGAGGGCGTTGCATCCCCGTCATTGTATGTCGTAACCACAGTCTCTTCAGCGCTGCTTCGTGAAACCTGGGGTACGGCGACAAAAATAGGTGTGACATACTTTGAGGGAGAACTCGACGATGCACAAAGCAGACCAGCGAGACAGAGAGAGACCGGACGCGTTCAAATCGGTAGAGAATGCCGAAACCGGAAGTCACTGAGCGGGCAGAGAAAAACCAGGCGCTTCAGCGTCTCAGGCAGAGCGCCGAATTCAACGCCAGCCAGAGGACTCTCCTCCCATTCGATTTCTGTCAAACCGTGTCACGAAAGCTACCAGTGGCCGACAGCCTTTCGTAGGCATCTGCATATTACAGATACAACCAAAGTATACATAGACGACGAGTTGGACCACTGGTTTCGATCTTGAAGGTCGTTGTTTACCTGTAAACACATGCATAACTCGAGATGCTCAAAAACATGTTTGACGTCCTCTGCAGACTACATGTAGATCTACATGGGCAAACCTGTATCTATATCTGTATAAACCATATATATATATATATATATATACTTTAATGTAGTAATATATATAGATATCTATCTGTATACGTATATATATATATAAATATACTTTAATGTAGTAATATATATAGATATCTATCTGTATACGAATATATATATATATATATATATATATTAAATGCGTGTGATGGGAAGTGTCGACGCCCATGCGCCTGCATGAGTGAACTCTCGTTCTCCTGGCGAGGAAGCAGATCTGGTTGTGTGGAAACTCTAGGCGAAGGCGAAGGATCTTTTTTTCCAGAGCGTATCCTCTCCGCTCAGTCCGCGTCTCTCAACCACGGCGGACCTGCTTAGACGACGGCAGAGTCACGCGAAGGCGGTTCGGGAGGAAAAGAAGAGTTGTAGGGAAACAGGGAGAAGAGAGGACAGCGCGACGGAGACAAGAGAGGTGGAAATGCAAGTTGGAAACGAAGGCATGTCTCGCCAACACTCGCTCGTACACTCGCCTTTACAGTTGAGCCAAGGGAAGACAGGCTCGCGCCGCAAACAACCCATGCACTGCAGAGAAGAATGGGGACTCTCTCCATTGAACTGTGGAATTTCGACGAACTTAAAAAACCTACACTTCACCACGCGAAGTACAGCCTTGAGCTTCACACGCACGAGAACACACAGAAGCCGTTCGGCCGGCTTGATGGGGAGACGCCACTGGGTCTCTTGTTGCCAGATGGACGAAGAAAAGTCCAGTCGATCCCTTCCTTATTATCTCTCCTGCTCTCTTTCTCTCGTCAGCATGTCCGCGCGAGTTCTCTCTCCTCCCGTGTTCGCCACACAGTTGCTCTCTTTCTTTTCGTCGGCTCTCAACTTTTCTCCACACGATGATCTCGCTCTCCCTCTTTTCTGTTCACTCTCATCGCTCCCCCCACTCTCCCTCAGCTCTCGTCTTTGCATCTGTCGTCTGTTTTCTCCTTTCCTGTCGTCTGTTTTCTCCTTTCCTGTCATCTGTTCTCTCCTCTCCTGTATTTCTCGCTCGCCTTCTGCCGTGTTGCTGTCTGTCTGGGAGTCTCTCTTTCATCTCTCTGTCTCTGCTCCGCTCCTCGTTCTGTCTCCCTCTCGAGCCTTTCTCCTTCTCGGCTCTCTTCGCTCTGCTCTGCGCGCTTCACTTTTTCAGAGGTTTCAGGCCGAGTTCCGCTCGGAGAGCATCCCATGCCTGGACAGAGAGCGAGTCGTCATCTCCCTTCTTCTCGCGAGATGCGTTCTTCTCCAAGCTGAAGGCTGGCGCTTTCTTCTCGGCTCTGTCGCCGCTCGGCTGCTCGGCGTCTCTGCGGTGTCTCCGGTCCTCGTCGCCTCGCTCTTTCACCTGTTTGCTGCGGCTGCTGTATCTGTCGTCTGGTCTGTCTCGGAGTTTCCTCTCCTCGTCTTCGTGTTTTCTGCGTTTTCGGTCTCCCTCCTCTTCGCGTTCTTCTCGTCGGTCTCGGCGTCTCCTCTCGCGCTCGTCGTCTTCCCAGCGTCTCCGTTCTCGCCGCCGCTCTCTCTCCTCTTCTTCGCGTCTCCTCCTTCTGCGTTCGTCCTCGTCCTCGTCTCGCCTCTCCTTCTCTCTCTTCACGACTGGCGTCGGACTCCGACTGCCGACGCGCCCTCGGCGTTCTCGCGCTTCGTAAGCAGCTTCTCTTCCCCCATGCGAACGACCACTGTTCCACGTCTCCCGCTTGTCTCCCTCCTCTCTCCTCCGCAATCTCCGATCCCCACCGTAGTCTCTCTCTCTTTCTCTCTCTCTCTCTCTTTCTCTCTCTCGATCTCTGTCTCGATCTCTTTCCCTGTCTCGGTCTCTGTCTCGGTCTCTTTCCCTGTCTCGGTCTCTGTCTCGGTCTCTTTCCCTGTCTCGGTCTCCAGGTTCCCTCTTCTCTCTCCACCAGCCTTCTCCGGAGTCTTCCTTTCGCGTGCCTTCCGACTGCTCGGCGACGCCGTTTTCTGCTTCGAGTTCTCGCACCTGCTGCAGCAGAAGTTGCTCCTGTTCCTGCTGCTTCTGCTTCATGCGTTGCTGGAGGACGCGTCTTTGCAGCTGCTTCTGTTCCTTCCTCAGCTGCTCCTTCTGAAGCAGCCAGAGCTGCTGATCGCGCTCGGAGACGCCCTCCGCCGTTGACACACCCGACGGCGCGTATACTTCGACGTCGTGCTCGAGGGCAGTGAGGCGCGCAGGCGGAAGGTCGCCTTCGCTCTCCAGTACTTCGCGCTTCGGGAGAACAGGCAAGTCGACGTCGAGAAAGTTCGTTTTTCGCAAGCAGTCGTCCACGAACTCGTCCATGCAAACGATCGTGAACTTCCCGTCGGCCAGGCGCAGCCGCAGTTTCCGGTAGTCCGCGAGCAGCGGCTCGAGGTGCGTGTACACCTCGCAGGCGCGGCCGACGAGGCGCAGGTAGAAGGCGCCGACGGCGCGCAGATACTTGAACTGCTCCTGCTTGATGAACTCGAGAATGATCTCCGGCTCTGGCTGAATCTGCAGCAGCTTCAACACCAAGCAGAGAAACGGCGCAGGCTGCCGCTTCCCGCCGTACGTTCCCCCAACGTACGTCAACCCAACACAGGGCTCGAGAACGGTCTCTGCTGTCAACGCGAAGCACTGTTCCTTCCAGAAGGCACTTTCGTAGATCTTTCGGCGAATGATCCGCGACACCAGCGTCTGCGGATTGCAGCCGTGGACCTGCTGCGCGAGTGGATCTGTGCGATTCGCCATGCTCGGACACTGGCGAAGAAAAACGGGGCAGAAGAAGAAGCAACGCGAAGGAGCGGAGTCTTGGTACGAGCGCGAGGAAGTGGAGAGCAGAGACACCAAGAGGGAGAGACGGGGAGGAGAGGGAGAGGAGCAGAAGAAGAAGAAGCCAAGAAGCACAGTTTACTTTGACGGAGGAGCGAGGAAGCGACGGAAATCGAGAGCGGTGGAGGAGGAGAGGAAGACAGGGGGAACGGAAGACGAGCGTCCAGGAAACAAAAAAAGGAAGAAAGGGAACACAGAGCTCTCTTAAACAGTTCCAGGCAGCGAAGGAAAAGACGACGACAAAGAGAAAAAGAAAAAGCTAAGAGTTTACATTCACGAGGCCCGGTCAAGGACGACAACGAAGACAGGGACGGCGCGAGAAGGCGACGCACCGGGAGGGAGAGGGGAGGAAACGCGAAACGAGAAGGAAGATGCCAACGTGGAGAGTGGAGAGATGCAGAACAGAAGAGGTCGTCAGGAAGAGAAAACGGCGAGAAGAGAGGAGCCTCAAGAGGGTGGGGAGAACGGGGAGAAGAAGCATGCGTAGTCGTTCGTTTCTTCTCCCCGGAAAAAGGGAGAAAAGGAGGGAACGTTATCCATTCACAACGGAGGAATTCGCACCGCTGAAATGTTTCCTCCTTCTCCCCACCTCGCAGAAGGACCCCAAGTCGGCTTGAAACGCGACATGAGTTTTCTACCGCAAAAAAGGAATTTTCACAGCGCACCCCAGGGAAGAAAACGAACTCGGAAAACAAGTACTTCACCGACGCTCTTTCCTCGCGAAATCGGGCAGCGAGACAAGGAAGAACGCATGCAGTTTTTACGCCTCGACTCGAGCCGCTCTCGCTAGACGCGGCGCAGCCAGCGAGAAGAGCGACAAGACAGCCGGCGGACTTGGCTTCGAGAAGGGAGGAAAGAGAGGAAAACGACCTTCCTTTCCCCGAAAAAAGACGCACAGGGCATCTCTGCTCAAACGCCTAGAGACGCCGCGCCTGCTCTCTCTCTTTCCTTGCCCGCCTTGAAAAAGAATCCGAGGCAGAAGCTGCCGACACTACACTGCAGGACCGGCCTCCTCTCTTGTACCGCGAGAAGGACTTGGGATTTCCCCGGTGGTTGTACACCCGACTTTCGCACACTGAGACACAGGGCGCGTCTCCCGCGTTGCCTTTTTCGCTCTTCACTCGTCAACAAGGCCAGGCTGCGCCGCTCCGGTCTCTTCTTGCCCGCGCTCTCCCGCCGAAGCCGCGAGACTGCTGCTCTCTCAGAGAGAAGAGCGGAGAGCAGGAAGAAGCTCTACTCAGCGAGGCAGAGGCGAGATGGCGACGCCGGCAGCGAGGAGAAGAGCGAGGACAGCAGAAGCCTCGCAGGAATGGTGAAGAGAATCAACAGATAAAGCGCGAAGACGAGAATCGAGAGAAGAGTAGGAGGGCGGAGGACAAACGGCAAGAGAAAGGAACAGAGCGTATGAAAATACGCAAAACAATACGCGTCGAAGCGCCGGAAATCTCGAAGAAGGACTCCAGAGTTGAAAGACTCTGCTTTTCCTCCGGAGGACCTTTTGCTGTTTTTCACTCCAAAACGTCACCCTGTTCTTCTCCGCTCGAAATAATGTCTCCTCTCCATCTCAGTCGTTTCTTCGCAAGAAAAAACGACCTTCCCAGTTCCACCACGAAAGAGATTTCTTCTTCTCCTTCGCCGCCATGGCTGCGCCTCGGATCTCTGCGCTAGCGGACGAGGCGCGGAGTCTCTTCCTCTCTCTCCTCTCTCAGGCGCCTCTGAGTTCCCTGCGCCTGTCTCAGCACCCGCGTTCATCCTCCTTTCCTGTTGCTTCTTTCGCTGCCGACACAGCCTCCTCCTCCTCCTCTCGGGATTCTCAGCAAGCCGCGGAGCAGCTCGAGCAGACGCTTTCAGCGATCCTCACGAGGCTGGGGGACGGTGAAGAGCACTGGACGGAGACCGAGCGAGAGATGCTGTTTGCGTCGCTCTTTGGGGGCGCGGAGGCGAGGCTTACTGAAAGAGAACGACGGAGGACGCCGCAGGGGACAACTCATGGTGATGCTTCAACCGCCGAGAACTTCGAGGAAAGAGACAGCCTTCTCGGTGCAATCGAGCAAGCAGCCTTGCTCCAAGAACCGCCTGCTCTTCTGACAGCGAAGCGAACAGGCCTCGAACTCTGTCGACTAGCCGTCGAGACTTTCGGAGGGGCGTACATACACACGAGGGCGATCTCCTGCGTCCAGGTACTGTCTCGACATTCGCGGCAACGAGGAAAACGAAGATCCGGGGAACAGTGGCTTGCAAGGATGCAGCTCAGAAAAAGGAAACGCACAGCAGTCGACGGTAGCAGGGTGAACGTCCAGCTGTGTCGGTTGAGGGATCAACAGAACTTTCGGAACATCGAAAATGAGGCGCTGAATCGTCATCTCTTTCTGTCCAGCTATTCGCTGTCTCCAGTTCTGTCTCTCTACATCTTTCTTTTTTTCTCTCTCTCCATCTATCTATATTTGTATCTCGTCGACGACTTGCATCTGATTATCTCTATTTGAGTAATTTGTTTCTCTCTGTGTGCCTGTGTCGCGAATGGGTCCCTGCGCGGTCTCGCTAGAGACACCACAAGGAAGTCGTTTCTCCTCCTTGACTGGCGTTCGTGAGGTTGTCTCTCCGACCTCACTTTGCTCTGTTTTTCTTTCGCCAGTCGCGTCTGGCTTTTCGCGCCGGCTGTCGCTTCCTGGCGGTAGCCTCGCCATCTCTCTCTTTGGCGGACTTTGGAAGTTTTGCTCTTTGGGCTCTGCCTTTCGCCTGCTACAGACGTCCTGTCTGCATCTCTTCCGCGTCGACGCCTCTCAACATGTCAAGCGCGAGGCCTTGCTGCTGCTGAAAGAGAGTCTCTTCGCTGCTGTCTCCGCAGCGTCTCTCCGCTCTTCTTCAATCGTCTCCTCTGTCTCGTTTTCCCTCCAGAACAGGAGAGACAGAGCTCCCGGATTCGCGGAGATGGCCAGAAGAGGCGGGGACGCAGAGGCCAGAGGAGAACACAAAGCGAATGAGATGGAATATGGAGAAGAGACAGAGGAAGGAAAAGAAGAAGGAGAGGAAGGAGAAGAAGAGGAAGGAGAAGAAGAGGAAGGAGAAGGGATTTGGAGAGAAAGAAAGAAGGGTGAAGAAGAAGTTGAAAGAAGAATCGATTTGATGGAGCTGATTTTGAAAGTGACAGGCGATCTCCTCGAGAGGAGAAAGATGCTTGGCGCCTCAGTGCAGGCAGCTGCTGTTCTTCTTCTTGGTAAGAGTGAAAACTCGGAACCTCTCTCGGCGGTGTTTTCGTTCCTTTCTGATGATCTTTTTTTTCCGCGTCGTTTCCGGCTTCTCCCCGTTTGTGTGTTTCTGGCAGTGCCTCCGATGGCGTTCGTACGTATCTCGCCGCTGTTGTTCTCCTCCTTGCCTTTCGGTTTCTATGCTTCATCCGTCGTTTCTCCCTTTCTTCCTCTTATGCTTCATCCATCGTTTCTTCCTTTCTTCCTCTTATGCTTCATCCGTCGTTTCTCCGTTTCTTCCTCTTATGCTTCATCCGTTGTTTCTTCCTTTCTTCCTCTTATGGTTCATCCGTTGTTTCTTCCTTTCTTCCTCCACCTACGTTTTTTTCTTGGCTCGAAACGTCCTGTTTTTTCGTAGGGGAACTTTCGTTTCTGTTTCCTTCCTTTTTTTGTCGGCACCCGCGATGGCGAGAAGACCTTCTGCGAATTTTCCTTCGCGTAGTTCAACCCTCCGCGACCTCGAAGAAATTGGAGGAGTCTCTGCTGCAAGCCGCGCTCGAGGCGCTTCGCGTCTTCCTCATTCGTCACACCGTCTGCTTCTTCGCTCTCCCTCGCGACAGCCGTCTCGCGCTCTATGCTGCTGTCTCCGTCTGGGCCTCTCCCGACTCTCTCTTTGTCTCATCAAGCGAACATCGAGAAGCTTCGGTACCTGGCCACCGAGACAGCACACTGAACGACCCAGGCCAAGATGTCAGACGAGTCTCCCATCCATGTCAAGAAGCGCTTGTCAGTTCTTCTCCACCTCCGTTATCCTCTTCTTCTTCACCATCATCTCTGTCATCATCTTCTTCGTCTGGGCTCGCGTCGGCGGGGAGAAAGGCGGCGAGTGTTCCCTTGCGGCTCGCGGGGCTTCGCCTTCTCTACGCGCATGCAGACGTTTTTCTGGAAGGTCTCGTCGAAGATGTGACGTCTGGGGAGAGGCAGCGCGACAGCCTTCTTCTCGAAAGACAAGAGAGACTGAACAAGGAGGCGCTTTGCGCAAAGCGGACACCGGGAGAGAGCTCGCTTCCTCTCCATCTTTCCGACGCCTCCGCGTCTCGTGCAGCTGTGGAGAAAGGGGAGAAGAGCGAAGAGGAAAACAAATGGGACTGCAGCCTTTTGGATCGTCTCCTTTTTGCTGCGACTGAAGGATCGAATCCGCGCCTCCGTGAAGCCGGCTTGTCTGCCCTCGAAGCTGTGACGAAGGCTCTCCTTGAATTTTCCTTTCGCTCTTCTCTCCTCATTTCAAGGATTCCTCGCGAGCAACGCGGAAGCCGAAGACGGGAGGACACCCAAAAAGAAGAGGGAGCGTCGAAACGGGACTTGCTGAGGGGAGGTGCGTCAGGCTGTCTCGGCTTCTCAGAGGAACATCAAGTCACTTGCCAGCGACGCCTTCAACGTCTTCTTTTCCAAGTTTCGAGCGGGCTTCGTCGCGCTTCATTCAGTGTGTGTAATCTTCCAGGTCATAGGATTTTCGCTCTCGATCACGACGACGTCGCATCTGCTCTTAGACAATGTGAAGTCTACGGGCGTCTTCTTTCGCTCCTCTTGAACTCAGCCTTCTCCTCGTCTATCCCGTCCTCTCTGACTTCCTCTCCTCGTGGTTCTGCTTCTTCCTCTCCACCTGCGTTTCGTTCTTCGTCTTGCTTGTCTTCTGAGATGTTTTCTGCGTCTGCGTTTCCGAGTCTGCTGGCCTCGCCTTCGTCCTCGTCTGCAACTTCTTCCTCTCCGTTTTCTCCAGCGTCGTCTCCGTTCGCCTCCAGTTCGTCTGCCTCTCATTTCCGTGAGTGGAGTCTCTGCGGGGTTCCAGACACGGTGTCTGTACACCTGGGCTTCGCAGGAGCGACGCGTTTGCTGCGCGTTTCTCGTTTTCTCCTCTCGGAGATGAAGCTTCCCTCTTCGCGGCAGACGCCGCTTCCGTCCGGACATGTTGGCGGGGAAACGCATGCAGCGGCAAGCAGAGGCGCCCTCTCTCTGGCCATGGTGGGGATGGCCGGCAAGCATGTCGCGGGGCTCGTTCTCGCCGCCTCGCGCCTTGCTTGCGGCTTTCTGCAGCTTCTCCTGGAAGAGCGCGTCGCACAGCGCGAGCGAAGCGAAACAAGAAGGGCAGCACAGCGCGGAAGAGGCAGAGGGCGCGACTGGTGCAGAGAAGAGGCACAACGAGGAGAAGGGACAGGAGGTAGAAGAAACGAAGAGGACGGAGGCCGAGCTGCGAAGGGCCGCCTGTTGGCAGAGAGGAGCCGAGAGCGGAAGATGGAGACTGTGGCGAGAATGAGGGAAAAGAGAGAAAGGAACGTGACGCAAGAGGCGAAGAAGCTGTGGGGAACTCTAGCAGAGACGACGCGCAAGCTAGTTCTCCTTTTCGTGCAGACAAGCGCCCTGTACGAATCTGATGAGAAAAAGGAAAGAATCAGTCGAGCCGTGGGCGCCGCTTGTGCAGCGCTGGCCCAGGGGCGTCTTTTGGAAGAAACGCAAACTGCGGAAGCCGCAGAAAATTGGAAGCCAGACGACCAAGAAAGAGAAGAAACAGAAGGAGAAGAAGGAGAGGAGGAAGAGGAAGCGGGAGGGGAGGAGGAAGGGAGAGAGGAAGGCGACGAAGAAGGAGAGAGAGAGGGAGAGAGAGAAGAGAGCGGCGACTCAGGCGACAGGAGAAAGAGAGGGCCGATGACACCTGCAGAAGCGCCTGTGAAGAAACGTCCAAGGACAGAGAAGAAGCGCGTTTCGAGCTGGGAAGAAGTGAAAGAAGAAGCGGAAGAAGAAGATGACGAAGACGAAGGGGAAGAAGAGCAGATTCGTTTGTCAGCGGGGGACTGGCTTTCGGTGGTGATCGAAGAGACAGTTTTCCTTGCGATTGTCAGTTCGGAGGCGAGTGAACGAGTCGATAGCGAAGAGGAAGGAGACGGTTTGTTGACTCGTCAACTCTCTGTTGAAGCCGCACAGAGAGGCGTCGAGGAAGAGACAACGGAGATCGTTGTTCGATTTGAGGACAAGGAAGGAGCGCGAACGCGAAGCATTGGAGAGCTTTGGAGGCGGGCGCTGGCCTTTCTGAAAGCAGCAGAAGAAACTCCGTTTTTCGCCGAGGAGGCAGCTGCATCCGAGGAAGCATCAAGTGCCTCTTTCGAACTGAGAAAGATGAACATCATGGAGGTAGAGGCGAGAAGGAACCAGAGCGGAGACGGGAGAAGTCGCTGGACCCCAGAGCGAGACGCAGACGCCAGAAGAGTTGAAGAAGGTCCTCGAGTCAGTGTCGCTGAGAGACGAAGGAGATCCCATTTCTCCCATTTCTCTTCCTCGCCTTCTTTCGCTTCGTCGTTTCTCTCCTCATCACTCGCGCGCTCTTCTCAGCAAGTTGCAGATGGCCTCCTCAGATCTTCTCTCGGAGTGTATTGTCTCGCCCTCGGCGCGGCGAGGCTTCTGAGCCGGACCCAGGAAGACTTCTTTCAACAGCTGAGAGAGACAGTTCTTTCCTGCTTCTCCGGAGAGGAGGCAGAGGACGAAAGATCGACCTCTGCCTGGAGAACTGCCCCCTCGACTTTCCTGCCTGCCTCCCTGCTCTCCTTCGACGCACGACGCGTCTCCGTCCTGCGCTCCGTTCGGCTGGAACGCGAACCTGAGTGCGTCTCTGGGAAGGCTCAGAGCGCGCGAAGACGAAGCCGAGAGACTGCCGGAGAAGCCGGAGGCGGAGACAGCGACGAAGAGGACGACCCAACAGCAGATGGAGAGAGAGAGACGACCTTGACCTTGGGATCCCCGAGAACAGACACAGCAGCAGCATCTGTGCTCGCAAGCGCCGTTGTTGAAGCGCAATTTACAGCAAATGGGAACACTCTGTCGCGCTTGGCCTTCCTACTTCAGCGCGTCTTTGCGGAGGAGACGAAACTTCTTCCTTTGCTGCTTCCCTGGTGAGTACGCGCTCAGAGGACGAATCTGGAAGGCCTTTTCCGGGGGCGTACGTACAGCTCGTGTTGAGGAGAGGCCTCCCGGTAGGAAGGCGAGACACCAGAGGCATGTCAGAGGGGATGGGTCTTCCAACGTTTCGTAAAAAGGTTTCCTCTGCATTTCGGTGGACGGCCTTCCTCCCATCTCTTCCTACGCCGGCTTTCCCCTTTTTTTCTGCCTCGACACAGAGATTGCCCCCTTCGTAACTCTCTGCTTCTTGACCTCCCCTTCCAAAATGTCTCTTCGTCTGCCTCTGGGTACTTCGCTCCGTCTGCAGGTTCCTGCCTTCCTTTCTCTCTCTCTCTCTCTCTCTCTCTCTCTCTCTCTCTCTCTCTCTCTCTCTCTCTCTTTCTCTCTACGCATCTCCGATTCAGGAAGGGGATTCCAGTCTTCTGGCGGTCTCTGGATTTACGTCCGAGGACCCGGCGAAGGCACAGTTTCTCGCTCGAATGTTTCCTCCACTGTACCAGCATGTCGCAGTTCGCTTCTGTGCGTCGAGGCAGTCTTTGCGACGCAGAGGCAAGATCAAACGAAAAAGCTTTCGGACGCGGAACACTCAGCCTGAGGGCCGCCGCTGACGAGAGAGACCCCGTAGAACTCTGCCCTCGTCTCGCAGGATGCCAGTTCTTTTTTTCGACTGCATGCGCTCTGTCGCCTCCATTTCACTCCGAGTTCCAGTGCGAAGGTCGCTGCATATCGACGTTCTTCCTTGGAGTGTGAGCGCGTCGTCTCTGGTCGCGTTGACTTCAAGACAAAGTCGTGTGGCGGAACGCTTTCGGCGGGTCGTCAGAAATCTTTTCTCTTCCGCTTTTCCTCAGCGGCGTTCCGCGCGCGACAGGTCGATCACTCTGGCGACTCTGTCGTGTGTTGTTGCTTTTCTCTGCAGGGTGGCTGTCTTCGTCGCGTCAGCCTCCGCAGCTCTCGCCGACGGGGAGCGGTGCTCGCGGCCCTCGTCCTTGGTTGACTCTGTCGCTGTTCTCCGGCCGTTCCTTCTCGCCTGGAGAGAGGCAGAGCAGGTCGCGTTTCTTCTCCACGAATGTCCAGAGAGGGAACACTCGACGCAGCGCCGAAGCTGCACCTCCTCGCCCTGCTCAGCTTCTTCCCTTGCCTTGTGCTCGGCTTCGGCTTCGTCTCCTTCTTCCTCGTCTCCGTCCTGTCCTTCGTCTCCTTCTTCCTCGTCTCCGTCCTGTCCTTCGTCTCCTTCTTCCTCGTCTCCGTCCTGTCCTTTGTGTTCTTCTTGGTCGACAGCCTGTTCTGCTTCGCGCTTCGCGTTTCCTTCGTCCGCCTCGTTCCTGGCTTCTGAAGATCGGCGCCTTCGCATGTGGATGGCCTGGCGCGCGTCTGTGGCGCGTCGGGTGCGGGAGTTCTGGGTGGAATTTGCAGGTGCATGCGTTGAGGAGTTCACTGAGGCTGCGAAGGGGGACGAAGGCGAGGGTCCTGGTCGTTGTTTTTCGGGGGAAGCAGATCAGCCGGATGAAACGCAGTCGCTTCGAGCGTCTCTGGGTCTGCTTCTCGCTGCGACACCGACCGTTCTTTCAGAGCAGCTGTCTCTTCTTATGCCTGTGCTTCTTCCTCGCGCGCTAACAGCAGGGCTGTCAGATCCTTCGCTCGCTGAGATGTCTCTCTCTCTCCTTGAAACGACGCTTCATGCAGTCGACGAAGCAGTCGACAGCGAAGCTTCTGCCGCATTAAAGCCAGCGTTGTTTGCGTCTTGCTGGCGTTCTCCTGACGCCTGTTCTCTCCCTCGTGGTTGTTCCTGTTTTTCTGCTCCTGCGTCCGCAGCGTGTGCCTCTCCTGCTTTTCTTTCTTCGTCGCGATCCGCGGCTCCACCTGTCTCCCCCGGGTCTCCCCCAGAGGACGCGCTTGCGTCTTTCAAGGATCTCGTCCGTTCCCTCCTTCCCCTTCTGAGGCCTTACGTAGGAGCAGCTGCAGAGGCGCAGAGACGGGCGTCGTCGAGAGAGGAAGAATACCGGACTTCTGTGAAGCGTAGAAAGTTCCCGCGTCCTTCGTCGCTCTCGCAGGCTTCCCCTCTCTCTGCCTCGCCTTCGTCGGCGTCTTTTTTCTCTTCGTCGTCGCCTTTGACGTCTTCTGGACATACCAGAGGAGGCGGCAGAGACGCGCCGGGAGGCGTTGGCGGCCGCGGCTTCCAGGGGGCTTCTCGGATTTCGGTGAATCCACGGGTGGACTTCGGTTTGAGAATCTTGCGATTTCTAGGCGATATCGGAGGCCTTCTCACCGAGTCAAGGCACTTAGGAGGAGAAAACAGAAGAGAAGAAACAAGTCTCTTCGCTTCCTTGACGTCCACCGAGGAAAGAGATGAATCCGCTGAGAAACGGTGGCCGTTGAGTCTCCGAGCGTCCCTCGCCTTTATTCAAACAAGACATCCGAGATCTGCCTCCTCCTTCGCCTTTCGTATCCACCGTCTGCTTCTTCATCTGCCTCTCGCGGTCTTCCCTTCGTCTTCTTCTCTGCCGTCTGCTTCTCCGCTTCGTTCGTCTTCTTTCTTGTCTCTTGCTGAACGCCTCGGCGTAGCAGAGATGCCCCGGGAGGAAGCCGAAGGAACATGTGCGGTGGCGACGCTGCGGCTCGACGATCTCCTCGCGAGTGTATGTACAGCTGCGTTGGGCGCCACAGATCGGCAGACCCGGGCGACTGCGTGCGAGCTCCTCTTCATGTTGCTCTCCTACGTTCGCGGGCAGGCGACGCGTCTCTTGGCTCCTTTGAGAGACGAAGAGCTGCGCGCGAAGGGGAAGACGCAGATTCACAGATGCGCGCGCGCGTCGGCGGGCGAGACAACTCCTGGAGACTTGGCCGACCTCCGCGAAGAACAGAACCTCTGCCGACAGCTGGTAGCTGCAGTGTATCGACACTCAGTACCTGCGTTGCTACGTCTTTGCAGCGAAACGAGGAACGACGCGCTCCCAAGAAAAATTCTTCTTCCGCTTCTCCTGCAAATTGCGGCAGAAGTTGCCGAGGAAAGCTGCATGGCATGGGATGCCGAAAATGGCCTCGACGACAGGGTAACGCTCTTGTCTGATTTAACTGTCTTGCTTTGTACATTGCGTCTTCCTGGTCTCCTCTCCTGTCTCTTGTTCTCCTTTTCGCTCTCTTTCCCTCGTGTTCTCCCTCTTGTTCTCCTTTCCTCTCGCCTATTCAGCTTTCCTCTCTCTTGCTCTCCTTTCCTCTCGCCTATTCAGCTTTTCTCTCTCTTGCTCTCCTTTCCTCTCTGTTGCTCTGTTTTTCTCTGCCTTGTCCGCTTGTCTCTTATGAGGTCCTCCTTCCAGATCCGGTGCCCCAACTTTGTCCCCCCGACCTGGTGTCTTGCCTGGCCTTCTTCCCGCAACGATTGTCGCGAGCTCTCTATCTCGTTTGCTTCTCTGTTTTCTCCCTCCATGGCTTCCTTCAGCTCATCGCTCTCGAATCCGTTCTGCTGAGCGCGCTTACCGCCTCGTCGTCGACCCCACCTCTCCGTTCCTTAGCTTCTTTCATCTTCTCCTCTCTTCTTCTCCAGCTCTTTGTGATCGCATTCACCTCCAGCGCTCTCGCTTCCTCTTCTGCTCTCTCCACCGCGTCTTCCTCCTCTTCGTCGTCCTGTCGATCCGCGTCGGACGCGAAGCAGGGCGTCTGGCAGCGACCTGTATCGGCGACGACGTCGACACGGGAGGCGGCGTCTGCAGCATTTTCAGTGGTAGCCGAATCGAGGCGGACGGCGCGCGCCGCAGCCGCTCTGGCTGTCTGCGCTCGACTGCTCCAGAGCCTTCAACTCGCGCTGCTCCTCCCCTGCGCTGCAGCGCGTCTCGGCGCGGCCTCGGTGCTGTCGCGCCTCCTCCCCCTCTTTCACCTGTCGAAGAACGCGAGGGATGCAGAGCCTCCCCTCTTCAGAGAATTCTTCTTCGACAGACTGCCCGAGTGGCTTCTCGCTGTCCTCGCAGCTCTCTCAGAGGAGACAAACGGAACACAGAAGGGAGAACAAGAAGGGGAGACAGAGAAGAGAGAGACGAGAGGTGCCGGCGAGGAGCAACGTGAGGCAGAGAGAACCGAGGAACGGAAGCAGAAAAAAGCAGAGGACGGATGCGGGAGACGACCGGAAGAAGGAACGGTAAATGCCTCCAGGGATCAAAGCAGAGATAAAGCCAGGCATCGCATGGAAACTGCGGTGGAGAAGACAGACAGGAATGGACTGAGTGCGCTCGAAGTTAGACGGAAGGTCGGTCTGCAGAGATCCTTCGAGAGATCTCTCGCTTCGCTTGCCGCCGGTCTGGCTTCTGCTCTTGTGAGCCGACACACACTGACGGCGATTGTGTTTCTCGAACGGCCAGGAGCCGTCGACGACTCCGAAGGTCGCGAAGGAAAACGCGGAAGCAACGGAGACCAACAAGACAGAGATGCTGGCGAGCGCAGGCGCACGACGGAGAGACAAGGCGCGATGAAGCTGCTCAGCCTGGCGACCGCGCTGTGGCCATATGCGGTGTACGTACACCGGAAGCGAAGAAACCGTCTCATGTTGCTGCACTCGAGCTAGAGAATACAAAAAACGTAGACAGCGACGCGCGCTGTTGGTGCTTTTTAGGCGGACAGTTGAATTGTATTTCCTCACGGGAGTTGATGGGAGTCTGCCTGCTCGATGCTCGTCTCTAAATACATCGTATCTGCCAGTGTGGATCCCTTCTCTCTGCGTCGAGAAACATCAGCCATCGTGTACGTTTATTTACCGAGGCGAGTCTTTGTGCCCTATGGCTTTCGCGTCTGCTTGCGTATTCCACCGCTCAACACTCACATTTATCAGGAGCTACACTTCTGGTGTATCATATTTCTGCAAAAAACGTCTGTTTTCTTCACATCTCTCTGTCGATCTGCATCTGCCAACCTTTCGATCGACGTATCTGTCTGTGAGGGTCTCCTTCTTTGCATTCCTATCTAACTCTTTATTGACATCGTTATCTATGTCCATATCTCTATCTCTCTCTGTCTTTCTCTCTATCACTATCAATTCGTCACTCTATCCATCCATCACTCTATCCATCAATCAGTCTATCGCATTTATCTGTCTATCTATAGGTCTCTCTCTTCATATGTATATATATATATATATATATATGTATATGCATATATGCCTATGTATCACGACCCAGGATGCAGGCAACGATTGTGGTTTAGTGTCGTGCTTTGATCTGACTTTTTTTCAGAGGCGAATCGTCGCGAGTTTGTGCCTCAGTGGCGCGAGAAACGCTTGTGCATTTAGCTGCGTTTTTCGCGGCCGAGCCGCTTCTTCAGAAGCCTTGTCAGAGTCCCGAGAGCCTCGAAGGAAGAGGAGATGTCTCCGCGAAAAGGGGACAAGAGCTCTGTTTTGCATTTGGAGGAGACACCCCCAGGTGGAATATGAAGGCAGAGGCTCTGCGGGCGCTCGCAGCGGCGATGCGGAAGTTTCTAGGCAGCTCGGCGCAGAGCGGGAGAGACGCCTGCGTTCGCCGCGGATCCCGACCTTTATGTTCCAGAGCGTTTCACTCTTTGCAGCCGCAGGCGTCTCCTCGTTCGTCTTCAAGTTGCTCCTTTTCTTCTCTCTGGTCGACCCTCACTGCATGCGCCGCCGTCATGGAGGCAGGCGCATGGCTGCTGACCTCCAGGTGGGTGTCTCCCGCGGACTTGGAAGAATCGACGAGTGGCGAGACGCTTCTCGAGTGCGCCTGCTTCTGTCTCTGTTCTTTTCCTCGATCGCCTGCCTCTTCGAATCCTTCGTCTCCTGGTTGCCGCGCCTGGTCTTCGGCCGGTGCCTGTTCAGCCGTTTCTTCCAGTTTCCCTTCGTCTGCTGGCCCTTGTTCCTCTTCTCCGCTTTCGTCTTCATCCTCGTCTTTGGCTTCCCGCTCGGGTGTCGCGGCGTCTCCTGATGAGGCAGCGTCGGGATTGATCGGCTTGGACGACTTGCCGCAAATCCCTGGTGCCGTTTTTTCGGCGGTCTGGAGTCGCTCCGCAGCTCTGCTTGCGTCTGGAAGCTGCGGACCCTCCGAGGCGCGTTTGCTCATCGACGCGAGAGGAGCTGTTTTTTCAGCATCTCTCCAGGTCGCTCTCCTGTTCGTCTCTTTGTCACCGCGGCATCCAGCTTCTTCCTCTCCTCTTCTTCTCTCCTCTTTGTCGTCTCCGCTGCCTCCCCTCTCTCAGTCCTTGACGTTCTCTTCGCGGACAGGCGCGGACTCTGAGGGAGGACCAGACCGAGAGCCGCAACCGGTTCTGACGATGCGCCCTGGGGGTCACTCGAACCATCCAGAAAAAGGCAAAGACGAGGAGAAGGGAGAGGCCGAAGGCGACAAATGGCAGCACGCAGAAGCGATGAAGAAGGAGAAAGGCGCCAGAGTGCAGGAGGAAGGGAGGGAGAGAGGGGAACCATCCTGGAAAGCGCATGCGAAGCATAGCTGTGTTTCGTTTAACAAGTCGCCGTCGGTGTTGGGTGGAAGAGAAGATAAGGTGCGTCTCCTCGCCAATCTGTTCAGCGTCGTCCTCACACCACGAAGAAGAATGTTTCTTCCTGACGAAGGAACGACTCGCGGACTGCTTCTGAGAGATGCTCTCACTCTGCGAAGGCGTCTCCTCGAACTGGAACAGCAAGAAATGGAAGACCGCTCATCCCGAGGGCAAAGGCTGAAGAGACAGCCGACTGCAGAAGTCGGAAGAGAAAAACCAACAAACGAACCGCGGAAAGGGATGAGAACGCAGGAGGAAGTTCTCGGCAGAAAAGCGACGACAGGGCGACGTGGAAACGAAGACAGAGAGAGAGCGAACATGCGTCGATCCGATACAGAAGAGGAGAGCGAACAAGAGAGAGAACAGGCGACACAGCAGGAAAGTGAAGGCGAGAGAGATCACGAACCGTTTTCTGGATTGGAGCAGGAAGCGATAGAACTGTGGCTGGCAAGGAATCCTGAGTTTCATTGCTTTCATGGTTTTCTTGAGAAACAGTTCTCTCCGTCGGCGATGATTGCGCAGAAAGATGGACCTGAAGAGTTCCCGCAGAGTCGAGAAGAAGGCACACAGAAATGTGCTCAGATGTTGACGATGAAAGAGAGAACAAGAACCGTCAGAGCACTTAAAGCCAATCGTAACAAGGATGGCTGCCGTCCTGGACCAAACGACCGGGAGGGAAATCTCCTGGGCACGCTCCTGGTGTCTCTCTCTGTCCCTCCGTCTTCCTTCGATGCTTCTTCTCCTTGTCCGCATTCATTTTCTGCGATTTCGTCTCTGTCGCCAACTCCGCTGGTTGCAACCTCGGATGTCTCGGAGGCTGTGGCAGCGTTCGCGACTTGGGTCGAGGGCCTGGAGGCTCTCGCAGGAGAGGGATTTTGCTTTTTCGAAGCAGCTGCATGCACACCGTTTCTCCGGAGTTACGCGCATTCTCTGCGAGAAAGAGAAGGACAGCAACCTGCGGCGTCGTTCACAGGCTCAGCATGCGAGAAGGAGCCTGCCGGCTCCGCTTGGCCAGGTGCGTTGTGCCTGGCGCTCGCAGAGGAAGTGACGCATGCGCTGGTGACCGAAACGCATGGAGGCCGGCTGGGGGACTCGATGCCGGGCGCGGCTGTATGTACACCTGGGGAAACGGCGGTCTGGCGCGACGCGACGCGGCTCTCGAGCCTTCGACTTCTCCTGCTGCAGCTCGCGTCTCCGTGTCTCTCCGCGAGACGCTGTGTTGGAGAGTTGGGAGAAATGGAAGAGAGAACGGAGAGCACCAAGCAGCGTAGAGGGCGAGGGAGCGCGGAGGAAATCTCTCCTTCGACAGGAGAAGGAAGCGAAGACAGGGAGGAGGTTGGAGGAGATGTCGAGTCCGAGGAAGATGGAAACGGGGAGAGAGGAAGCGGCGAACGCGAAAGACAAGAGACAAGAGCTGACGCAAGTAAAGAGACGAAGAGACAGATCAGTGAACGCGTTGGAAGGTGTCTTTTCCTGATTCTGGCGGCCCTCCCCGCCGACACGTTTTCTTCTCTTTGTTCTCTCGGCTGCTCAGCTGGCGAGTCGCTCGACGAAGTCGCGCATCAAGAAAAGACAACGGGATCTTCAAACCGAGGAAAGAGAGAAAGCAGGAACCGCGACCGTAAACAAGGTCCAGACTCGGAGGCAGAACAGGAGAGCCGGACCGCCAAAGCGAAGGCTCGGGAGGGACAGAGAACGCCACAGAGACGTCAGCGGAACGCGCGAAGAAAGGCGAACCTGGGCAGGGTATACCCATCACATTCCTGGTCTGAAAGGACGCCTCGATCGCGGCTGTTGAGCCTCCTTGCAACTCATGCCGCCAGCGTCTTTGCGCGCTGTCGAGCCGGTCCTCCGCGCGACCGGGCCTCCTCCCGTCTCGGTGTCGCCTGTGCCCGAGATCTCCGGCAGCAGCGGAACTCAGAAACGCCTTGCTTCTCTCTGCCTGAGAATGCGCTCGCGACCTCCTCGCCGCTTCTCACCCGTCGCTTCTTCACCTGCTTGCAACGGCTGATCAGCTGCATCCGAGCAGCGGCGCCTGTGGATGCCGAAGAAGCCGAGGGAGTAGGCGCTCTGCAAGAAGGCCTGGCGGGGAGGGGAGAAGAAAGAGACGCGAAAGGAGAGAGGAATGGACGAGAAGGGAGAAGCGACCAGGCAAAGGAGGAAACAGGGAGAATTCGGTGGGGAAAGAAAGGAAAGGAAGTCAGTGACGAGGTTCTGTTGGCGCATGCGCTTTTACTGGGCCTCGCGTCGTGGCGCAGAGAGCGGGAAGGAGAGCGCAAGGAGACACTCTCAGGAGATACGAAGGCAGGGCCAGATGGAAAGCGAGATGGAAAGCGACGAAAGGAAGAAAATGAAGAGGACGAGAGGTCGGAACTCACTGAGACACCCGAGACAGAGGAAGAACGAGAACGCGCGACAGATGCAGGGCGGACTGTGTCTCCTCTCGACGGTAAAGGTCCTCCTTGTTGTCTCGAGTTGCATGCGTCTTGTCTGCAGCCTCTGGGAGCGTTGCTGCAGTCTGTTCGCTCGTGGTTGGTTTTTCTGTCTCTTCTTCGCTTCTCTCAAAGAGCACTTGATGTACTTCTCTCTCTCGCGCGCCTGTCTCTCTCTGTTTCCTCTCCCCCTGAGGGCTCCTCCGGCGACCGTCCAACTCCAGGACGATCCTCAGTCCTCATTGGTGTCGGGTGTCTTCTCTTCAATGCTCAGACGCTTCACACGCTCCTGTCGGAAGGAAGGGAGTTTCCATCTGAAGAGACGCTATCATCGTCTCTGCCTTCTCGCCTGTGTTCTTCATCTTCTTCGCCTCCTTCCTTGCTGTCTTCTTCTGTACCTCCTGTCTCTTGCGCGCGTACACCTTTTCTTGCGTCTTCCGCGGTCCACTCGCCTCCCTCTTCTCGTTGTCGGGAGTTCGCCGCTTCCGAGGAAGCCGACGCCGCAAGCGAAAGGAAGACTCTCGAAGAGGACGCAGCCGACACTGGTCCGGACGCGAATCCAGAAAAAGAAGGCGAGCAGGGAAGCGTCGTCCATGAATCAGTTACAGAGTTCCTCCACCTCGTCGACAGCGCCGTCGCGATTCACTTCCCCCTGGACTCCCGCGAGTTCGAGGCTCTCTTGACCGCAACGACGTCGCAAGCCCAACAAACGCAGAGTTTGTCCGGCCTGTTGCGGGAGCAGAGACAGCGACTGAAAGACAACAAGCGAACGGCTGAGGGCGCGCGAATCTCGGCGGCCGCTGCCTTCCACGAGGCCGCAGAGACCGACTTGTTCTTCTACCTTTTCCTTCTGCATGCAGTGATGCAAGTTGCCCTCGACAGTGTTGCCTTCCTTCACATCTGGAGGCCGCGGCTGGACCTGGAAGAGGCGTCGGCGTTGTGCGACGGTGCGGAACTGTTGCATGCAGGAAAGTTCATGGGAGCTGTACAGTTGCTTCAGTGTCTGTTTGCCTCTCTCGCTGAGCGCAGCCATCTTCTCCAGGCCTCTGTCTTCCACTTTTTCAGGCGACTTGTACGGCGGACAGCCGCGGCGCCTCTTCGCGTTCGCGGGTCAGTCCTCCTTCTCTGTCTGTCAACGTTCTTTGCCTCCAACGTGGTTGGATCTCAGACACCTTCACAGGCTTCTGCGCCTTCAGCCGCTTCGTCTGCCGCCTCGTCTGCCGCTTCGTCTGCCGCTTCGTCGCTTTGCCCGTTGCCGCGAGATGAGGGAGAGGCGCATCTCCGACTGGCTCTCATGGAGCGCGTCTTCCTTCCTCTCCTGGTTCGCGAGCGCAGTGTGGATTTGCAGGTTTTCCTCTGGAAGGCCTTCGCCTCTCCGCTCCTCGCGGTGGCGACGGTCTCGGGTGTACAGACAGCTGTCGCTCGTGTCTGTGAGAGCGGCCGCTGCGCCTCGGTCGCGTCTTCAGAGGCCGGGGACTTTTCGGCTCTCGTTCGCCAGGCGCGCCTTGTCGTGGAGACGGAGAGACGGCTTTCCAGAGGGCAAAAGAGACCGAGCGGTCGCGACGACGACGCATTCGCGTTAGAGAGTAAAAGCGAGGAAAGGGAGGAAATGGAAAAAGGAGCCTTCCTTGCTGCGCTCAGGTGGGCTCTCGAGAGAGTTGCAGTCTCCCTCGGGGTCCTGGAAGTTCTTCTCTGTATCACGCCTGCCAGTGTATTTCGAACTCAAGTCGCCTCCAGTTTCGCTTCTTCTTTTTCTCCTCACTCGCCTTCTTCTTTACGTTCTCGAGTCTCTGCTGGCGGGCGGTTGGGATATTCTGCCAAGGGGAAGGAAGCAGCGACACTCAACCGCCTGCTGGTGACTACCGCGAACTCAGCAAAACAGTTTCTCTCTTCTTCGTCTCTGCCGCCGTCGCTGCTCGTTTCGCAATCTCCCTCTTTCCCCTCGTCTTTGTCCACATCGTCTCTGGAGAAACTGATCTGGCGGGTGCGCATGCGCGGCTTCGGCTGTCTCGGGGCGGCGGTCTGCTTAACGCAGGCGAACGTTCGCCTGTTTTTGTCATTCTTGTTCGACGCTTCTCAGTGGCCTCTCCTCGCGCCTCCGGGACTCGCCCACGGCGAGATGAAGCGCGTCGGGCGTCTCTTAAACCGGAGCCGGGAGACTGGCGCAGAGGCAGAAAGGCAGAGACACACGAGAACGGCGGAGAGACAGGCAGAGGGAGAAGACCCAGTCGGCGTCTCCCTCGCGGGGAGGCGGCCGAGACCGCTCTACTCTCTAGCAGTTGAAGAGGGACTCGAAGAAGACGTAGAAACAGATGAACTCGAAGAAGACGTAGAAACAGATGGTGAAGAGATGTCATGTGTGGGGTCCGGCTGTGCGAGGCGGCAGAGGCGAGGCCAAGCTGAGGGAGGCGAAGCCAATCAATCGCCATTCTCAGATTCGCAAAAGAGAGGGGAACCGCAGAAACGAATGGCATGGATGTTTCGACAAAAGCAAAAACAGACATCGACTCTCTTTGACTTCATCGCCGCCACCTCCTCAGCTGCGGCTTTCTCTCCTCGCTCTCTCTCGACCTCGTTTTCGTCTTCTGCTGCACTTGGTTCGCATTCTCGTTCAGCGAAAGGTCTCCCTCAGGTGCTCAGTGGAACGCGAGAGCGGACGGAAGACAGCAGCGCCTCATTGTCGCAGAACATTCTTCTTCAGCTCTCTCAACGCAACGCTGTCGCTACGCTTGGACGCGCTCTGGCCTCGCACCGCCTCGCGGCTCTCGCGCCCTCGACAGCTGAGGAGCCGCCTCGCGAAGCCGGAGAAGGAAGAGAAGAAAGCACGATGACACGCAGCGAGGAGCCGAGACAAGGCGCAACGCCTCCAATTCTCTTTTCGGCCAGCGACTTCGCAGTCTTCTCCCAGCTCGCTGCCCAGTTCGCGTCCGTCGCCGGAGACCGAGAGGCGCAGAGAGAGGCGCAACGCCTGAAAGCGTTTGCGCGAGCAGAACGCTGGAGAGGCGCAAGGAGAGAAAACAAAGGAGAAGATGAGACAAAGGAAGTCGAAGACACCACGCTCCACTTTGCTATGCTCGGCTACACGGCGCTCTCTCCACAGGTTGCTGAAGCCTCTGGAGGGTCTCTGCACATGAAGAAGGTGAGACGCCTCTAGGGATGCGAACGAGAAAAGGAAACTCGAGGTTGACGTCGGCTGGGGAGAGCGAAGTTCCTCGCTTCTACGCGAGCTGGTCGCGACATGGACGATGCTGTCGAAACACAGGAACCAGGGAACTGAAAGGATTTTGCGTCTTTGAAAACGCAGCCTGTGTGTGCGGCAGACTTTGAGTGCATGTCTTCTTCACCTCACGTTTGTAGCTACAGACAGAGTATGGTGGCGCTTTCATCTCTCCCTTTTTCTGACTTCCATCCTGCGCGTTCGCATGCACCTGCTGTTCGCTCTCGGACGGTGTGCGTAGGACTATCTCGAGAACGACTTTCTTGACCAATCGCCTCTCCTGCCTCTCCTCCTGCGGCTCGTCGATGTTCTGCTCATCCGGTTTCCGCCCTCGCTTCCCAGCGGCTCCGGCGATCTTCTTTCCCTTCTTCGCCTCTGGATGGAAGCCTCCGACGGATCTTCTTCTTTTGTTGCTTCTTCTTCCGCGTCGTCTTCCCCTGCGTCATATCCCTCTTCCTCCGCGTCTGCTGCTCCTCACTCGGCCGCGTCGGTTTCTGCCGCGTCTCCGCATTCTTCATCTGCGCCTGTTCGGTGTGCGGGGAGGACGCCTCGGAGTGAAGAGTGGCGGTGGCATTTTCGCCTTGTGCTTCTTCGCGTCTTCCAGTTGAGGGCCGAGGCTTTGCAGGTCGTCGCGCTGAATAGAGAGAAGAAGAGTCTGCTCGACTTCGTCTTTGAGACCTGCCTAGACAGCCGGTTCGCGGTCGACGGAGTTCTGCACTACTTGCTCAGGTGAGGGTCCTGCACCTGTCTTCCCCTTCGACAAGGCGGTGCAGCAGATTGATCTCTGTGGTGGAGTCTCTCTTCTTTGCTTTCGTCTCGATCTTCTACAGCCGTTTCACTCTCCAGCCTCCTGCCCCAGGGCACAGCAACGGAGGTCCTCTGCAGATGGTCCAAGTCCCTCTCTGTCGCGCACCGCCGGTGCTGCTCACTCATTTGCTTCTCTCGACACTCTGCAGTGGAGGACAGCCTCTTTATTCCGCGTTGACGTTTGGTCCTTTTCCTCGCAGAGACGCCTGCATTCTCCTCCTGCAGTGGCTGCCTCCTCCCGTCGCTGCTCAAAGTCTACCCGCCGGAGCTGACGTCAGGTGGATGTACACCGCGGCCCAGCAGTTCGCCACTCGCCTCACGCCCGGCGACGCCGTGACGTTTTCTCGTTTTCTCCAAATGCTCATGAAGGTCGCGACTCACCCGCACCGCCGGTGGCATGAGTACGTCGGTTCGCCGAATTCGCGTCTCTCGAGAGAAACGTTCTCGCCGCACAAACCGGCTTCGCCCTGTGCGACTTGCCTTGTTCCACTGACTCTTCTTCTCTCGTTCGACAAGCAGCCACACCTTTATCTATCCCTACATATGCAGATATATATATATATATATATATATATATTTATTTATTTATTTATATACATATATATGTATATATGTATGTGCATGTAGTAACTGGGTAGGTCTTCGTGTGAATTTCGACACCTACAGAGGTATATATATATATATATATATGCATATTTTCGTAAAATAAATACGAAACTAAATACGCGCCCATGTGCCTGTAATCATATATATATATATATATATATGTCTAAAGGCAAGTGTCAGATAGAATAAAGGGAATGGTATTCGTGGTGGTCCACATCACTGTGGGAAGAAAGAGTGAAAATGGATGCTGTCCTTTTTTCTTGCCTCAGCATCTGTTTCCTAGACAGTCCGCGGTCTGTGTTGCGGTGGCGTCTCTGTCTCTCAGAGTCAACATCCGCCTGCTCGCGCTGCTGTTCAACCGCTGCGACTTTCTGCTGTCGCTCCGTGACCCTCTGGGGGCCTCCAAAAGCTGCGAGGATATCTCAAAGGTCCCCACCGTTCTCACCTTCCCTGGCCTGCGCCTCTCGCGGTTTCTGGTGTATGTACACCCCGAGGCGGCCGCATACACTGCAGCGTTTCGGCGGACCGGCTTCGCGCTGGCGGCGATTCTTCTGGCGGCGCCGCAGGGCGCGTATTACAGGGACATTGTGACAGCGAGGTCGGTGTCATTTCTTGACGAAAGTCACGCAAGCGTTAAGAAGCTGCGAAGCGTCAGCGAGGGAACACCCGAGAATCCTCGAGGGAAGAAGAAACGTCCACGATGTTTGCAAATGTGCAGGAGACGGATTTAGCGTATTTGGCTCACAGAAAGACAAGAAGTTTTGCTGGCCGGCTTCTTCGATCTTTTAGCTCTCTCTCAAGACCTTTCTAGGAGGCTTCGGCCAGTCGTTTCTGCCTGCCTGAGCATTCGCTCCTCTCTGCTACCAGACTGCCTGGTTGCGCTTTTTTTTTGCTTGCTCGCCGCCAGCGTTTTTCCACCGGCTTGGTCTCGCGGATTTGTCCTTTCGTCTTCAGGCCTCTCCACTTCTTTTCTCTCCTGGTGCAGGCGTTTGACTTCCCGACTCTGCCTGTGGCGCGACAGGCAGCTGCCCTCGCGCTTGCTCTGCTCACGCTTCCCGCAGGTTCATCTTCGGCTTCCTCTTCGCCTTCTCCTCCGTCTTCTCCTTTCTCTTCTGCGTCATTTTCTAAGGTTCATGTCGGGCGCCTGCGCGCGGCAGAGAAGCTGCAGGAGCAGCAGGCGGTTCTGCTCGTCCAGATTCTTTCAAAGTTTTCAGAGATGCTTGCAAACGAGAAGGCTCTGCTTCGAGGCGACCGGGTGTCCGTTCTCGGCGTCCCCCTTCCTTCTCTCTCACCTTCGTCCTCAGGCTCCCCCACTGCTGCGTCCTCCGCTTCTTCTCTGTCCCCTTTCCAGCGCGTGACCTCAGAGAGGGAGTATCGTTACTTGTATGACAGCCGTTTGTCTGTCCTTGCCCAGGACTTTGTGGTGCATTTTCCGTTTCTCCTTCTCGGCCGCGACAGCGCCACCGCAGCGAGCGGCCGACGCCTCTTCCACGGCTTTCTGCACCTCCTCGCGGGTCTCGAGACGCCCGCGACGAGACGCGCGTCCCCAGGCCTTTCGAGACAAGACCGCATGCAGATCGAGCAGCGAATCTTGGTTCTCCGGCTGGTGGAGAGAACTTGTAGTGCACCAGTCAGAAGCCTCTGGAATGGAAGCGAGAGTGAATTCGCTGGAGAGGCCTCAGGACACAGCGGGAGGCAGCCGGGCGGCGGCAGGGACCCTCGCCTCGAGACGCAGAGAAGCCAAGAAGAAGAAGAAATGAAAGCTCTCGCCGTTCGAGTCGCGGTAGAGATCCACCGGAGGGCCGAGGCGCTAACGGAGAAGAAGTGCAAGGAGGCGGCGCATGCAGCCTCGCCGAAGCGAAGCCTCAGGGGAGAGCTGACGCAACCAGAGAACGAACGAAAGGGTGAGGGGCATGGAGAAGGCGAGGCAGATCAAGAGGAGAGAACGAAGAAGCGAAGCAGCCGAGAAGACGCAGACGTTTCTGCCAAGGAAGCAGAAAACGAAGAGGAACCATGGACAGATCCAGAGAAAGTCGACGAGCTTCTTCTCTGCTGGCAAACTGAACAGAGGGAGGCGGCAATGAAAGCGCTAGGCCCTCTCTGGCCTCAGCTTTTTGCATATCCACCCGAAATCAAGTAAGGAGAGGATCGACACTGTTTGCATCTCCTTTTTCCTCGCGCCTTTCCGAACCATAGCGCATTCGTTTCGCGGCTCGATCTTGTTCGCGTTGTGGTTGCGCAGGTTTCGCTGCTTTGCTGCCTGCTCTCTAGTCTCGTCTTCACTTGCATGTTCCTCTTCGTTTCGTCTCTCGACTTCCTCGTCTGCCGCCTCTTTCTCAGCGTCTGCGAAGGCGTCGATCCTTTTCTTTTGTTGCAGGTCGGCGGCGCTGATCCCTCTCCACGAGGCCGCGGCGTCGCTTCTCTTTTCTCTCCTCCCTTTTTTACCAGAAGATCACGAGCCTCTCGCGGCCTGTCTCTCCGCCATGGCTGCTGCGGCAGAGGCTCTCATCAAGACGCTCGCGCCGTCGGTCTCCAGTGTCTCCGCGAGTATATCCTCTCCCGATCCCTCGACTCTCTCCATTCCCTCCGCAAGTCTCTCCTCGTCCACGCGCTTCCTCTTGCTGCACTTCGACATCTGTGCATGGCTCTACACCCACCATGAGGTACGTATTCTCCGACGCAGGTTTGAGAAGTCTGTGATTTCTCTCGACAGAGAGGCTCTGTAGATCCTCGCACCGCTTCGCCCAAGACCGCGAGAGTCGAGAAGAAGAGTCACCGCCCCTGTGGCTAGTGTCGCGAACTCGCTGCCCTTGAGGACGAGCCGAAGCGAGGGATCGACACAGCCAATCGGAGCTTGCTCAAGCAAGAAGACTCAGCGTTTCCTCGAGTGAACGCGTTTGTTTTGTTTCAGAGCTACGCGAACAGTGCGTACGTCAGAGACGTCCTTGTTCGACATGTCCCGATGTCTGCGCTGCAACGTCGCCAGAGGAGATTTTTCTTCGAGACCACGAGAGAATCGATTCCGCCAGTGCTCCCTCCGTCTCCTCTCGCGCGCGCAACAGAGCTTCTCTCTCGCTTCCTCTCTCCAGCCACTGCTGATTCTCTTGTGCCTCTCCTCGCCGACGCGATCGCCATGGCGCCTCTGCACCCTCGCCGCGGCGAATCTGCACCTGAAGTCCCCGCCGAGGCGCATCCTCTCCCGGCCTTGTTCTCGCCTTTTTTTGCTTCGTTCCCCTTCAAACAGGCACTGGCGAGTCGCCATTCCTCTCCTCCTTCTTCGTCCCCTTCACCGGCTCGACGCCTCGTTGAGGGGCGTTCGGAAGTCCCCTCAACTCCCCGAGAGTCGCCTCGCCCACTCAGCTCTTGTCAAGGCCTTTCTTCTTTCCACACCGGCCGAGGGTGCCGCAGCAGCAGCCGTCTGTGTGCCGAGCTCTCTGGCGCTGCTCAGACGCTTTCTCTCCTCCAGACGCTCGCTGCGTCGCGCCGTCTCGCAAAGGAGAGAAGGGAGGCATGCACAACTGAAATGGTGGCTAAGGGCGCAGCCTCGCTGCAGGCTCGAGATGGACCTGCGAACTTGCGCGAGAGAAGAGGAGAAAGTCAGCGAGGAACGCTTCTCCTCACTCTCTGTGCGGCGCTTCCTTCCCTCCTTGGAGAGTCCCTTCGGCCTCCAGTTGCAATCGAAAACGGAGGCTCTCCTCCTTTGAACGTCCGGAAGAAAGCGGCTGAGATCCTTTCTGGGAGCTCTGTCGCAGACTCGCGCGGCCATGTGGGTGAGAGGCGCGGTGTTGTCGAGGCCAGCGACAAGGACGAGGACGAAGAAGAACTGAGAAGAACGGCGACGCTTGAGACTGCGTCCCATCAACCGTTCCACTCACTTAGCGAAGCTCCACTGCATGCACCTATCGCTTCACTCGCCCTCAGGCGACTGCTTGACCTTTCGCTCTACCGGGGACCCTCTCTCTTCCCTACGTCTTCCCTCTACCCCCGACCTGCCTCGTCCTTTCCCCCTTCTTATCCTCCTCCTTTTCCGTCTCCTCTTCCTTCTGCTTTCTCGTCTGCTTCGTTCTTGGATTCTGTTTCCTCAGCCACCGCAGCAGCCCGTCCAGCTGGCGGAAGGTCCCGCGAGGCCTCCGGCGCCTCCTCCGCGAAGGCGGCTGCCATCGCAGAGCGCATGCGTCGATCGCACGACCGTCGGCGAGCTCAGGAGAGGCGCGCGGCCGAGAGAAGAGGCGAGCGAGGCACAGTGTTTCTCCTGATGCCTCGGCGGGTACCCCGTTCAGTGAGTTTGCCAGACGCGGTCGGGACGTCATTCGGCGAATGCGAAGAAGAGACTGTCTCCGCCGTCTCCGTCGAGGCTCTTCTGAGCTGCGCAGCGTGGTTGTGTCGTCTCGACTCCTCCTTCGCTTCTCAATTTACTCTTCATGCCCTGCAGGGTCTCTACGAAGCCGCCCTCGATTCCGCGTCTCCGTCCAACTCTACGTCTGCTTCGTTCTCCTCTTCTTCTCTTCGTCCTCCTTCGGCTTGTTCTTCGGCTTCTCCTCCTGCGTTGGTGGACAACTTCGAAACGAGCGTCGGAGGTGCACTGGCGGTCTGCGGAGGTGATCCGTCTTGCTGCAACGACGCCCTCGTCGCTCTGCTTCTCCAGATCGCATGCAGCTTTCGACCGCAGGCGATCCGTCGCTGTCTAGCGCCCTCGATGGTCTTCGCGGCGACGGTCGCCGCATGCACTCGACCGGGCAATTGGCGAAAGACCGAGCTGCGGAGCTGTGCCCTTCGTTTGCTGACTCGTGGCGTCTCCTGCGCTCTCGACGCCTGGCGCGTAGCTGCGCACCGGGCTCTCCAGGCTGTCTCTAACGCCGGCAGGGAACAGCGAAGATCGCCCCCGCTGTGCCGACAGGCGAAGGAAGGCGCCGCTGGAGACGCGCGTTTGACCCATTTGGATGACTGGGAAGTCCACCTCGACAGCCGTCAAGAGAGCGCGCGACAGCTCGTCTCTGCACAGGCTGACCTCCAAATCCGGCGTCTCGCACAACCGCTGATCCTCGCCTTGCGGCTCTCTCGACACCTGGCGGACGACCCAGGGACGGACAACGCTTGGGTGTACGTACACCTGGCGCAGGCGCAGCTCCGCTTTCTCCTCGACGCAGGCGTCTTTCGGCATCCGTGGGGAAAGATGCTCGAGCTGATTGCGGCGGGGAGAGTCGAGGAAGGTGCGCGCCTGATGCGAAGCCTCTACGCAGGGCCAGAGCGGCGGTCGTTTGCATGCGAAATCCCGCGAGACGCGGGAGACGAGGCAAGAGAAGGTGCGGGCCTGGGAGACAGAGTTCGCAAAGACGCGGATGATGAGCGCGTCTTCCGCCTGTTGTCTGAAGGCCTGAAAGAAGGCGAAGGATGGCAGCACCCGGATGCAGACAAAGAAACGGAAGAAGACGAACAAGGGTGGCTCCTCACGGAACTGCATGTGACGGCGCTTCAGCGGCTAGCAAGGCGAGTCGATGAGAATTGCGGGAGGAGAAAACGCAACTGGCAGCGAAGGTCGGGGGAAATCAGTGAAAATGCGGAAAGACCAAAGACCCATACGAGGCCCCAACTTGTCCCGGCTGAGGTGTACATTCACCGGACGAGGTATCGAGGAGGGCATGGGTGTTGAGCGCTGAGAGCGGTGACAGCCTCCAGAGGTTGCGAACCATTTTTTCTGGCGGATATTGGTCGTAGCGAAGCGAGACGCCCTTGACTTTCGTCACTTGAAAGAATGCGTTGCTTGCACCGATGATGAGAGAAAAGAGAAGAAAGTTCACGACAGTTTCAATCTTGACTCTAATCTCGAATGCCACCCGGCGTCGCCTCCTCATCGTTCTGCTTCTCGCTTCTCCTTCGCTCCAGGCTGACTCACAGCCGGCTCGTTCGGTTGTTCTCGGATTTCCTTTCGCGCTTTTCAAATCCGTTTCTCTCCTGTCGCTGCTTCGTTGCTCCTTCCTCCATCGTCTCTTCATCGTGTGCATGTTTTTTCTTTCCGCGCGCGCGCAGATGGGACGATATCTTCGACTTGTACACCTCGAAGGCTGTATCCACGTTGCAGGGTCGGAGCGGAGACCTGGAGAGTCCGGCCGTCTCTGCGTCGCCTCGCGCGTCTGCTTCTTCTCCTGCGCGGCGCGGCAGTCTCGAGACCGACGGCTGGTCGGCGCGAAAGATCCAGACCAGACGCGAGCGGGAGGAAGACATCTCTACTCCGTTTCCGTCGCTTTCTCCACAGGGGGCTGTGCATCTCCTTCAAGTCGCCGACGGAGCTCCGGTGCGAGCTGCGCTCTTCCTCTCTCTGTTGCAGAGCCGGGGAGAGGCCTCGCGTTGCCTCGACGATCTCTCCAGGTGAGAGGAAGGCTGAAAAGAAAAGGCAGAGTCCGGAGCAAGGACAGCAGAAGAAAAGCGTTCAAGAAAGAACGCGAGATGAGAGAGAGGGCGGGAAACGCGCTTCCACGCGGCGATCACTGTCATGCCAGCAAGTGGAGGAAGAAAAAGGAGACAGCAAGAGGGAAAGCAGATAAAGTCACCGACAGACAGAAGGGAGAGACGATCGAGAAGACCAAGCCGTCTGTAGAGAGGTGATCTGACAACGGGCGCCGAACCAGAACAGTTCTTAACGCCGGTGTGTCTCCGCGGAGGACGCGGCAACGTCTTTGTGTATCAGTGTGTGTGGGGAGTTGATGGTTCGGAAGTCGCGTTCTCAGGAGCCTACGAGATTTCCTAGCTCTTCGGACCGTTGAAGAAATCGTCAGAGTGATGATCCTTGGGCATGTTGGACGTCTTCATTTAGGCAAGAAAGTAGAACTCGAGGTGGGCGATTTCAGAACCAGATCCAGAAAGATCTCGTTTTTTCCTTTTCTCCCTTCGCGTCTCTCCCTCATGTGTACATTCACTTGACGCAGTCGCTCTCGCTCCTCTGTGTCACCCTTTTTCAGTCTCCTCTTGACCATGCCCGAGGAGCCCGCAGACACACTGTCTTCTCCCGCGTTCGTCGGCTTCGACTTCTATCCTTCCTTGGCCAGCCTTTCTCTTCTTCAATCGCCTCGTCTTCTTCTTCTCTTGGCGTTTCACCTTCTCCACCGGCGGTCCGAGATTCCTCCGGCCTGTCGTCTGTGTCTCTCTGAGGTGCTTCCCTCTTCCCTTCTGTCTCGCCTCGCCGACAGTCTCCCAGTCTCTTCTTCGTCATCTGTCTCCTCGGCCTTTTTCGGCTTTCTTCGCTTGTGGCGCGTCACCGAGGAGACGCCTCTCGCGTTGGCCTCGATTGCGAACTCGCCGTTTCCTTCGCCTGGAGGTTTCTCCCTGACTGAGAGAACACAGTTCGGTTCTCCACGCGTCCCTGCAGCTGCCCTTCCTCCCCTCGCCCACTGTCTCTCCAGCATCTTCTCCCTCGACCCAAAGTCTTCGATGCCAGTGCGGCCTTCGCCGTTGTCGCGACTTCTTTCTCTCCCGTTGAGGCCGGGGCCGAAGGCCGAGGAGAATTCTCTCGCAGATCTGTACGACAGCGCGTTGCGCGTCTTCGCGACTCTCGAGGCGATTCGCACCTGGGAGAGAGCCTGGGAGAGGGAGCTCAGGTGTACAGACACCCGAGGCGTTGGAAGGTCAAAACGGGAGGGGGTAGACAAGAGAGGCGAGAGACACTCTCGCTCAGCTACGAGGGAGCCGCGAGGCGCGGGAGAGTCACCGGAAAGGAAACGAGACTTGAAAGAGAGAGGCGCAGCTTGCTGTGAACAGACCTTTGCTCTGCTTTCTTCGTGTACGACCTTCCTCACAGCATGCGCAGCGACGGCGACGGCGCGGCGACTCGCGTGGGGAGGCTTTCCGGAGGCCAGCAGCGCAGTGATGAAAGTCAGCCTGGAGAAGGAGAGAGAGAGACAGAGAACGATTCGCAGTGCGATTTCCAAAGGAGACGCAGAGCCGCAGCGGACAGCGGACGACTCTGCCAACCTCCTCCTCGCGTCGTCTTGCTGGCATGATCCGGACGCCTTTGAGACGATCATTGAGATGAAGCTGCAGGAAGTGGAGGCGACGAGAGACCTTCGGAAGACGGAGCATATTGTTCGCCTCTGTCGCACAGAGCTCGACCGCGACCGGCCGAGCGAAGGCGAGGGAGACGCAAGGAACGTTCTGAGTTTTCTTCTCCCAACTTCACAGCGAGAGGCCTGGGAAGCTGAACGAAAGATTCGCATCCACAGGCTGCTGGTGCGTTCCAGAGAACTCGCCTTTTCGTTCGAAGCAAGCGCGCGGGTCTGCCGCAGCCAGGGGGACGCGGAACCGAGAGCCGCCTGCCGCCTCCCTTCGTCTGTCTGGACATCGTGCTGGCAGGAATCACTGAGCTTCCTGCAGAGAGTCAGGACCGCTGCAGGCGCAGAAGGCGGAGGAGCGGGCAAGAGACGAACGAAGGAATCCGAGAAAAGAGAGGGAGAAAACAACGAGCTGCGGACAGAGACAGAGGAGGGCCGAGTGGTGAGGCAGAAGCGAAAATGCGATCAAGAGAGACGAGGGCGCGACGCCGAAAGACGAGGCATGACGTTGAGTGACGCGGCTTCAGACTTGAAGAGTATCGACGGACAGAGAAACAACGAAGACGGATGCGCTGAAGGTCTCTGCTTCTCGGACTGGGGGTTGCAGAGCAACTCCCTCATTCAGTTGGAAAAGGTGCAGGCAGCCTACTGGGAGGTCGCTCGCGTAGCTCAAGTTCTCCTCACCTGGCGCCAGAGAGACGCGGACGATCGAGAAAGAAACGAGCTTCGGCAACTCGCCGAACAGCGACACAGGGAAAACGAAGGAATCGGAACTCAAAGATCCCCCAGCGAAAGCGACACCCCACAGGACGATGCAGATCTTTGGAGACATGTGGAAGAGGACTTTTGCTTTGCGATTCTCCAGCTTTTACAGGAAGACGAGTCCACCTCCCGCTTTGCTCGCAAGGCCCAGAGTGCACTTCCAGCTGTTCTGCTCCTCCTTGCGCGAGCCTCGCAGCCAGTCGCCTCGCCTCTGTCTCCTCGATTCTCTCGGTCGCCGCCGGCGCGTCTCTCTCGCGGATCTTCACAAGCTCGCGGGCAGCGAGAAGCGAAACGAAGGCGCACAGAGTCCGGCGCAGACAGCCGAGAGAACGACGGCGCCCAGGCGGAAGAAGAAAGACAACCAAAAGAAACTGGCAATGGTGCAAGAGAGAGAGAAGCGAGAGGAGAACCAGAAGCAGAAGGAGAGACAGGAGAGCGAGTTCAAGGGGGAGACGAAGGCCGAGGACGAGAGAACAAAGAAGGAGAAGAGCGAGAAGAGAGAGGAGAGACTGAGGCGAAATTCGAGAGCGGACCAGAGGGGGACTCGGAGATGGAGAAGACTCGAGAGAGACATGTGAACAGATTTTTCTCCACATGTCGCCGTTTGCTTTCGCGAATCCCCTGCCGCAAGCTTCTTGATGTTCTGGAGCCTGCCCTCGCTTTCCTCGCAACGGACCAAAATGGACTTTTCAGAGAGTGTCTCTTTCCCGTCCTGAGGAAAGCTGCATGCGACTTTCCCCAAGCCGTCGTGTATCCCTTGATGGTAAGTCCGAGGTTGTGGAAGGACCCGTGACCGAATATAAGCTGCCCTGCAGAGACGGTCGAGAGAGAGATGAATTTGTTGTCTTTCCTCTTCTCTTCTGTCTTCACTTGCCAATCCTGCCGTTCTTTCGTTTGCCCCACAAGGAACGCATTTGCGCGCGCTTCGTTTCTCCCCGCAGGTCGCTGTCGAGGCTCAGGAACTTCGCTTCAGAGCTTCTTTCTCGTCTTCTTCTCATCTGTCGGCTGCTGCTTCGTCCTCCGCTTCTTCATCGGGTGCATACCTTTCGCTTCGGAATAACGAGCTGCGGAAGGGTGCCTTTTGCTTGTCTCTTCTTCTCTCGGAGGCGACGACGCGCGCTCCTCTAGCGTCGCCGTTTGCTGCAGCAGTTGAGCTCCTTCAGCAACCTGGGAGGCGGGCCGAGAAGCGGCTTCTGCTCCCCCTGTTTTCTCTCCTCGAACGCGAGGTCACCCGCGCAAGGCGAGGCTGCGCTCAGACTCATGCGGATGCAGAAGACGAAAGAGAAGAGGAAAGAGACGAGGAAAGAGGAGAGGAAAGAGAAGAGGAAAGAGACGAGGAAAGAGAAGAGGAAAGAGGAGAGGAAGCAGGTGAAGCAATGGAGAGAAGGGAGAAACGACGGGAGAAGAAGAAGGTCAGACGGCGCGCCCGCTATGACGAGGAATTCCTGGCAAAAGCGGTGGGTGACCGGGGAGACAAGAGCGAAGCGTTGAGAAGAAAGGAACCCTTGAACTTCAAACTTCGGTGGAAAAAAAACGGAGACAAAAACGGATTGCGTTTCCCCTGTGCCTTCTTCACTCAACTCCCCCCACCTGTGTGCGGTGTCCCCGGATCTCCTTTTTCTCAGTGTCTCGTCTTTCTGTTTTTCGGGGAGTCTTTGAAGTTTTCAGCTCGTGTATTTCTCTTCCAGGTCCGCTCTTTCCTTCGTCGCCATGTCCGCTGTGTCGGGTCTTACGTTTTCTGTCTCTCACTTCGTCTCTCGGTTCTCCCTTCTCCTGCTTTGCCTCGATTCTTCGTCCCCGTCCCCAGTGCCTTTCCGAGTTCTTGAAACGGATGCTCTCTTGTTCTCGTTACTCCCTGCTTCTGCATCTGGTGAGACCGGGGTGTCACCGTGGTATCCTTGTTTCAATTTCGCCTTCTTCTTCCTCTTCTTCTCCTCTTTGCAGATGGCCTCGGAACGAAGTGCCTCTCCGACGGCGGTCTCAGAGCTTCGCAGGCTCTGGAGACAGGCGACGGACGAGGCAATTCTCTTCGAGCGACACCTAGTCCTCGGCGACCGCGTCGGAACTCTCCACTCACTCTTTGCCCGAAAAATGAAAAATGTGAGACCGGCAGCCTCGAACAGAGGCGCAAATGTGAAGCGGGCTCCGCATGCATTAAAAAATCTGCCTGGAATGCCTGTTCGTATCTGAACGCTTGGAGCTAATGCGCACAGCGATGCATGCACATGCATCCATATAATCTGATGTGGATGCGTATATATATATATATATATATATATATATATATCTGTACAACTACAAACTCATACAGATAGACATGCATGAAATTACGCACACATGCATATACATATATACATATATGTATATATATGTATATATATATATATATATATATACATACATAGGAGCTGAAGGCAGTGGAGTTTCCACATTCGTAGTATGGCAAGTGGCGACGCCCTTTCCTTACGCTCCTCGCATTCGCTGAATTAGATGGTGCATTGTGTGACGCTTGTTGCTTCCTGGGTGTTCCTCAGGCGATTCTGCGCCTCCTCGACTGTCCTCATCAGGACGCTTCTCACTCCACCTCCGCTTCCTTTTCTTCATCCTCTTCCTTGGCACTCTCATCAGCAGCCCGGTTCTCTGCAGACGCGTTTTTTGAGTTTTCAATTGCACAGCTGTCGCGCTTTTCCCTCGCGCAGCTCCTTCGCTTCTTTGTGCGTTTGCAGGAGGCAGTGGACGACGCGCAGGCTGCCGTTGCGTCTCTGCTTTCAAGAGGCGAACGTCGCGCAGACGCTGGGAGTTCAGAGACGCTCCGCGACCTCTGCACCTGGCTAGAAGAGTACGTCGGTCCGCGAGAGAAGATCGCTCGCAGCCCCCCGATTGGGTTCCGTTCGCTCCACGTCGCGACAAGTGCATGCGTTGTTCCTCCTTTGTTACCTGTTTCTCATCTCATTTCTCCGCGCGCCGTTTCCGCTTCTCTCTCAGGTTCGACGGAACCTGCCTGCCACTATGTGCTCTCTCTTCTTCTGCCTCGGCTTCACCTCTTTCTTCTTCTTCTTCTCCAAGGCTCTCTTCTTCTCGGTTCGCGCTGGCGGTGCCGAGGCAACATGCATGCGCAGGCGAGCCTCCACTTGAGGAGAATGTCTCCATCATCAGTTTCTTCCCCAACGTGAGGCGCCTGCTGATCGGGAGGCGAGAGCGACAAAGGAGCTGTGTAGGAAGCTGAACGGAGAGAGTAAAGGTGGAGCGGTGGGGAGACAGGGAAGAAGAGACGCTCATGTGTCAACATCGAGAACGGGAAGGCGAGGAAAAGAAGAAGGACTAGCATCTGAGTAGTCGTCGCCGCCTGCTGTTCACTGAATGCGCGTACGACATGATAGCCGCACTGCACAGAGGGCGCTTCGACCGGAGCCCCGAGGACGTGAGAAAGAAGAAAGAGAGAAGAAAGAGAGAAGAGGAAGAATAGCGGAGGTGATGAGGAACTCGATGCGTTCGTGACGGTGAAATGCTGACACACAGAGACCGGATCCAGAGGAAGAACAAACAGAAACATGCGTTCGTCTTTCCGTGCTTCAGGTCTTCGTCTTCCCTTCCAAGCAAAGTCCCTGTCGTCTTTCGCTCCTCGGGAGCAACGGCAAAACGTTTTCTTTTTTGTGCAAAAGTGGAGAAGACTTGAGGATCGACCTCAGAATCCAGTCGCTTCTTCGCGCCGTCAAACTCCAGGTAAAGCCAAACAGTCAAAGAAGAGAACACGATCTCCACTCACAAATTCGCGTCGCCAGAAGCACAAAGCGAAGCCCCTTTGTCTTTGCATGTATTCATGTACATATGTATCTCTGCATTTCTAAATGCATGTATACACATTTATATATATATATATATATGTATATATATATATATATATGGCCAGACGGGTGGTGTATTCAGATGTTGTGAATGTGCATGAACATTGAGATGAAGTTTGAGCTTTCGAGAGTTTCACCCTTGCAGCGCTGCGGAGGTCGAGTGAAAGGGATGCGTCTCTTCCTCAGTCTCTCGCGCTGAAGCAGCTCGACGTCCATACAGTGGAGGGCCGTTGCTTCGTTCTTCGGTTACTTCCTTTTTGGAGGTTCTCCACCAGTTTTTCTTCGACGGCGTTTGCCGCTCTTTTCACCTTCTGTGGAGTCAACGGCATGGTATGTGAGGGTGTCGGTGTTGCATTTTTTTCTGTGTGGCGAGGTCGGAACAGGAGCGCCTTTTCCTCTTTTTCCTCCTATTCTTTCCTCTCATTCCCTCTCGGTCTCGACTCGTCTCTCTGTTTCCGGTGCATCTCCTCGTATCTCGTCTTTGTTTCGTTCCAGCCTCTACTCTCACCGCTTGCACTCGTCCTCAGGGACAGGCGATATCGATTCCGTTTCATTCGTTTTTCTTCTCCAACGTCTTGCTTCTCTTCTCGACTCAGGCGCTCTCTGCAGACCTCACATCAGACCTCGCTTCCCCTCCCGCAGTGTTGCCCACATCGCCTGCTTTCCCGCCCTCTCCTTCGTCTCCAGATTCGCTCTCTGCCTCTTCTTCGTTTTCCTTTTCCTCTTTACCCTCTCTTTTCTCCCCGAGAACAGCCTCGCCGTTTGCGCGTCTCCGCACCTACAGCGTCGTCTGTCTCTCGGTGCAGCACGGTCTGGTTGAGTGGCTCTCTCACACCCGTCCTCTGAAGCAGGTGATTGAAGGTTTCTCCTCGTCTTTTCTCTCTCGAGAAGAAAGGCAGACGACACAACTGCGGCCGACGCGCTCGCCTCCTTCGCTCGAACGCTCCGCCGCCGCCCGACGCTTCCGCGCCTTCCTCCGTCTCCTTGCGCGCACTGCTGGAGCAGTCGGAGGTGAAGGCGACAGACGAAACGCAGAGGCCGCCAGCGCGAACCTGAGGCGAGACGGAGGCGAAATGCGAACGGCAGAGCGAAGCGGTGAACACTGCCCAGAGACAAAAGAACGCACGGAGACGGGGAGAGAGGCTGAGGCGCTGGAGACGGAAGGAGGAACAGCAACGCGTCACTGCGGTGGAGAGCCGGAACAAGAGGGAGGACGCGAGACAGAAACTACTGTGAGAAGAGAGAAATGGAAGCGACCTGGGTCGGAGGAGACACCTCGAGAGACAGCGACGCTTTCAGCGAGCGACGCAGACGTCAAAACGCTCTGCGAGGCGCCGAAACCGACTGCAGAAACAAAACATGCGAAGGACGCTGCATGCGCCCCTCCGTCCAATCGCGGCAATTCGAAAGACCGCGCACCGTTCGCAAACAGGAAAAGCTCAGAAACGTCCTTGGACGCCGCGCCGATCGCCCAACTCTGGGCTGAGGTGTACAGACAGCCGGCCTCGGTCATCGAGGCGGTCTTTCTCGACTGCGTCCGACTCGCCGACGGAGCTGCGCCTGGGTATCGAGACAGCTGGGAGCCGCACCCGGTCGCGTCTGCGGTAGAGGCGAGTTTCTGCAGACTCGTTCCGCCGATACAAGCGCTGACGTCGTGTCTCGCTGAGCTCGCAGAATCGGCTTCCAAGTTTTTTATTCTTCGCCGAATATTCGCTACGAGCCTCGCAGCCGGAAGCGCCGCGGGATACGTCCTCGGTGTCGGCGATCGTCATCTGGAAAACTGGCTCCTGGACTTTAGCCGTGGAGAAGTGAGGCAACAGAGAGAACGAACAGAGGAGCTCAAGGAGTCCTTGACGCGGTGAAGACCAGGGAGAGGCTGAGGGAGGGAGGAATCATGAGGGAGGTCGATAGAGGAAGAGAGAGGAAGAGAGAGAGGAAGAGAGAGGGGAAGAGAGAGGATGAGGACGAGGAAAACGGTGGAGACGACGGAGAGACGCAGCACTGAGCGTCCGTCGTTCTCATGGCTCTCTGCGTGGGATACCTTGTCGCTCACATTTGCGTTTCTTCTTCTTCTCATTCACACCTTCCTGCTTGGTTTCTGCAGATTTTAGCCTGCGATGCGTCTCACTTTGGATGAATTCTGGTCCGTTTTGCTCGTGCTCGATCTCGCCGAGGGCCTCTGTTCCTTGTATATCAATCGTGGCGTTGCCTTCTCTGTCTTTGTGTCTCGCCGTCTTGATATCCTTCTCCCTTTTCACAGCAGACTCCTCCGGCTCTCCGTCTCGTCCTTTCTCCCCCTTGTTTGCCTGCAGGTGGTCCAGATAGACTTCGGCTACGCGTTCGACTCTTCAGTTACGGAGCTTCCAGTTCCCGAACTCGCGCCGTTCCGCCTGTCGCCGGCACTGCTGCATGCAGTTGCGCCGCCGGGGGCCTCCTCGTACGTTTTCAACTTTCTTTCTTCTCGACCTTCCGGAGACAACGAACAGCCAAGACTCGCCTCGCTCAACGCATGCGTCAAAGGCGCAACCGGTGAGTTCGGCGCAGCTCTGGTGCAGGCGCTTGCCGAACTCCGACAAGCTCCGTTCGTCCTTGAGGCCCTCGGCGACGTTCTCGTCAGAGATCCCCTTCTCCAGTGGCACCAGGTGAGACAGAAGCGAAAAAAAGCGAGAAATCCTGTCCGTCTCCATCTCCTTCCTTCGGTTCCCATTCGCGTTTCCAAAGATCTGATGTGAACAAAAAAGCATACCGATATGCATATGCATATATATTTATACATATATATCTACATATATATATATATACATACATATATATGCATATGTACATATATATATATATATATATGCATCTGCATATCTGTTTGAGCGTATCCATGTTTATGTGAAGGAAGTTTAAAGGACTTAGGAGTGACCCCAGATGGGAGGGTCCACATGTGAGCCACACAGAGACGAGGTCCCACTCTTAGGTCGAAGGCATACATGCATATATTTATATTTATATTTATATTTATATATATATATATATATGTACACTACATTCAAATATTATATATATATATATATATATACAGAGAGAGACGGGAGCAGAAAGAGCTAGAAAGATCGAGATGGACAGTTATACATATACGTGGAGGCGATGTCGAGAGACAGGTTCAGGTGTAGACAGCAAGCGAGATACACCGCGAAGGATCGAGAGATAGACATCCACGCCTAGATAGCGGTAGAGACCGAGAGACACGGAGCGTACCCGATTTGGAATATGGCATTCTTCTGTGAAGCCAAGGATGTCGTGATCAGTCCTGAACACTGGCGTAGGTTCCTCCTCCAGTTTCGTTGGCGTTTGCTGCGTCACCGCTCTTTTCGAGTTCGACGTTGTTCGCTCTGCGCCTGCATGTCTCTTCCTTCTCTGCTTCTGCTCAGGAGGCAGCGTCGCGTTCTTCTAAGTGGCGCGGCCCTCCGGAAAAACGAGCACCGTCTCCTTCTTCTCCCTGTAGTGAGCGCGCGCCGAAGCTCGCGGGAGAAACCGCAGAGTGGACGCATGCGGTGGAAGCTGGAAGAGCCGTGAAGGAGCCGAGCGGTGTCCAGGCAGAGCGGTCGACACAAGAGAACGACGAGAGAGAGGAAGCCCAGGCAGGCGCAGAACTCGGTGAGTGTCCTGTCGATCCATGTTGTGTCTCTCGCTCGGCCGCAGCGCAACGCGGATCAGAGAAAGCGGAGCAGGTTGACGCCGCGTCTGCCGTTTCCTCTGACTCTCGAGACTCGTTCAAAGCGACGAGCATCCTTTCGCGAGCCGCTGGTCGGACGGGGAGGCTCCTCAAGGACGCGGGAAATGCCTCAGAAGACAGCGCGGACAGTCCAACTTGTCTCGGCGCGAGTCGAAGCGATGCCGAGCCAGGAGCTGCGCATGCAACGAATGCTCTGAGGCTCCTGTTCGAGGCGACGGACGGGTCTCCCCATGGAAGAGACAGCGAGGAGCCTGCAGGCGACCGCGGCAGGTCAGGAAGAAAACGACGTTTGGGAGGCGACGCGAAAGAAGAAGGCGGACGGACAGGCAGGGCAGGAGGGTCGCCCCAGGGGATAGAAGCAGACGCGAAAGAGCCAAGTTCGCTCCGTGGCGTCTGTGCAACGGATCTGGAAGCGCGGAGGAGTCTAGGCGAGAACCCAGAGGAAGGAGACTCCGATGCGCAAGCAGTGGAGACGGCCGCGAGACGCAGAGTGCGGACGATGAGCAGGAAACTGCGAGGAGAACATCCCTGTGAGATTCTTCGTGACCTTCTGAAGACACACGTTCATGTAAGCCGCGACAAGGGGAGAAGCCAGGAATTCAGAAGGCAGAGAAACATCACTGAGGAATCTCCCCGTCTTTGGCAGGCAATCTGGACTTGCCTCGTTCCTCCCAATTCCTCTGTTTCGCCTTCGTCTCTCGGTGCACATTGGCGAGAAGCCTGTATGCCCACCTGTTCTCTCTTTTGCTTTCTCTCTCTGTTGCTCTTTCTCCCTTGTTCTCTCTCGTATTCCCTCTCCCTCTTGCTTGCTCTTCGTCTAGTTCGCTCTCCGTCTTGTTCGCCCTCTGTCTTGTTCTCTTAAGTAGCCTCTCTCTGCCATATTCTCTCTCTGTCGTGTTCTCTCTCTCCCTTTGTCTCCCTCTCTCTCTGTCTCTTGTCTCTTTCCTGTTCGCCGTCGTCGCGCGCTCGAGTTGCTCGAGTCTGTTCTGTCTCTGGTCGCTGCAGTCCGAGCAGCGCTGTAGGTTTCGGCCCACTGGAGTCCTTCTCCCTTCCTGTCCGGAGTGTGTTCTCAGGTGTATGTACGCGCAGGAGTTGCAGACCGCGACTCGCCACTTTCCGGCATTTTGTCGGGGGGGTCGCCGCTTCGGCCTCGCTTTTTTCTGCCTTTTCCTCCACTCCCGGAGCCCCCAGGAGCGGCGGAGGTCGCCGCGCGTCGCAGGCGATGGCCTCTCCACGGAGGGTCGACCGGAGAAGAACCTGAAGCGCTGCGGGGCAGGCACTGCGCGGAGCGAACGGAGGAAAGGAACGAGGAGACGGCGAGGAAAGACGCAGTACATAAGCGCTGTCTCACTCCGGAAGAACAAGCCCTGTGTCTCCTGGATCTCGCCGTAGATCCAAATGTGCTCGGCCGTGCGTGGCTAGGAGCCCTTCCTTTCGTCTAAGGAATTTGTCGCCTTTCTAGTTCGAGCTTTCTGTCTGCGCGAGGCTTTCGTTGTCTCTCCTCGCTCCTTTCATTCGAAGTCTCCCTTCTGTGCACCTTGGGAAATGGGTGAATCTCCAGAGGACCCTCGCTCTGTCCGCCAGCTCTCGGCGCTCCTGAGAGGTTCGCTCTTGGGCTCTTGACACGGTCTTCTGCGGCCGTCGGTTCGCGGAACTCGAGTTCATCCGGATCGCTGAGTTTCGCGTCTTGGACGGTCACAGTCGTTTTTTTCTTCGCCTCGCAGTCACGCGTTCTCCGTTTTTCGAGCGAGACTCCAAGTGGATCTCGTTCCCCACACCTCCCTTCTATTCTTCGCTCGTGGTGTCGCCCGAATGCCGACTTCCCGCATCTTTGGGGTCCACACAGCAGCTGAGACATGCTTCTCAACTAAGGGCTCTCCGCTTGTGAAACAGGGATGTTCTCTAAAACTGTCTAGTTTTGTGTGACAGAGCGTACTGTCTAGCTCTCAGACTGGTGCGTGGAAGCGAAGCCTCTGAGGCGCAGCGCCGCCATTCCCGGCGTTCCTTCCTCGTCTGAATGCTTCGGGAGTCTGTCTCGAGCCGCGAGCTGCTTCTGTGTTGGATAGGACGTATTTAGGTATTTTCTGCAAGTCCCAAAAACCTGTGTGTGTCGCCAGACCGAACGGCAAAAGTTCCGCGCGTGAGCTGCGCTCTCGAATCCCCAGTACTGGAATGCGTCCTTGAGAAACAGTACGAGTTCAACGACCGCAGACACGCAACGAAGTGGGTACCGCTCCGGAGGCCGGGGGGCGGACACCAGATCGTCTGCATGCGCGCGCGCGGACGTCTGAATGTCCAGTTCATGCAGGAGACGAGACATGTGTATCGTGAAACTGTTATGGAGGCGGAACCTACGTCAGGTGGACGCGCATCCCCCGACGAGCGCGCGCTGTGCATCCAGCTGTCTCTCCCCAAACCAAAAAGACCCAGACGGCGTCTGGATCATTCACGACAAACGTACAGAGAGACAGCACGAACGCGAAAAAGAAAAGACATTCTTGCACCTGTTGAAACCCGACACGGGGGGACCCCGCGTCGCCTTCTCGGAGGAAGGAAACCTGTCGTTTTTTTCATCGCACACACTTTCCTTTAAAGAACGGAAACGTTTTGTCTGCCGCTGTGAACAGCTTTCCACCTCTTTGCTTCCTTCTCTTCTTCCTGGCGTCTCTCGAGTTGAAGAACCTTCCTCTCTATTCGCCGCATGTTCGACTCCACGAACGGATTCGTTCCGCCATATGCTCGCCTAGACAGAGACACAGCCACAGGCAGTCAAACCACACACAGCTTTCGATCCGCAGATGAGCACCGATACAACTCTGTTCCTGTGTCAGCCCCGAAAAAACAGCATTCAGTCACCTTCACCGAAACGCGTCTTATCGACCCTATGGACACAAACATAAATGCAAATACTCACATATATATATATGTATATATATATATATATATATATTTACACTATAGGCATGCATATATGTAGATGCATAGTTGGGCAGAAGCAGCAATGGACTTTTGTACGAGCCATCGGCATGGTGAACGCATGTCTCCAGGCAGGTTGCTGTCGCGATGCAGAGGTTGGCCAGCAGCAGAGCGGAAGGATTCTGAGTCTTGTCCTTCTGTTTGGAAAGAAGCCTCGTAGCTTTTAGAAAGCAGAGGTTCCTCGTGTAGACACTCTTATGTGCGGCTGTCCGCTTCACAGCGTGAGTTGTTGGGCATTTAACAGGTAGCACCTAGGCTTCCAGAAAGGTTTGAAACCGACAGATGTTTCGAACTCGAGTGTCTTACCGAGAGAGGACGAGTGCAGCAGCGCGTCGCTTGGCTTCGAGAGAAGGATGCCCGATGTGGAGGAGCATCTGCATGTCGTCTTGCTGCTGGATGGCGTAGATGTCTTCTGCGCATTCCCAGCCTGGGGCGCACCAGTGCTTTCGCAGTTCGTTGAGTTGCTCGATCTGTCGATTCTTCTCCTCTGCGCTCTGTGTGGCAGAAGCGGCAGAAGGGGGACGCGCAGATCCAGCGACATCTTGTTCTGCGGGGGATGCCGAAACACCCAAAGAGGCGCCCTCCCGTGGGTCTTTGCGTGAGCTTTCCTGTGGCTTCTGCAGCTGGCAGAACTGCTTCTGCTGCTGCTGAAGCAACTTGAGCTGGTGCTGGTGGAAAAGCCGCTGCGAGGACGCCCCTTGTGAGTTCGCGGCGCAGTGCCCAGAGGCGGATTTCCCCTGCATGAATCGGAGTCGACGAACGTTCTCCGAGAGAACTTTCTTGCCGTCTTCAGCAGGGGAACCGTCGGCCGCGGGTGCCGCGCCGCGTGCTTTGGCTCTCGCCTTCATTGTGGAAGGAAAACTCCCAGCGGAAAACGGACGGAGCGCAACAGTGCGCCGTCAGTTTTGCAGAAAAGCAGTACTCTTCGAAAACCGCGTTGCATCAGACAACAGGGTGGGAAAAAGACTCAGTTACCGTCGATTTTGCCAGCTGTCGCGGCGAAGAGGATTCACTGACAATTGCGCCGTGGAGGAGGTTGGCAGGGGGCATGTCAGTGACGGCGCCGAAACGCCGCTGTCAGCGGCGGATTCGGAAAAAGAGTACGGCAAACAGCTAATGAAGTTTAAATCCTCAACTTGCACAAGACTTGTGTTTGCCAGACACCGCCGCAAGGAAACTCTAGTAACGCCGGTTCTTGGAACGCACCAGACTCCGTGCAACACTTCTCGGCCAGCAGAAAGGTTCGTCCGTGACTGCCAGTCGCTGAGTTCAAGCTCTTCTGACAACTGGAAAACGCTGAGGAGCTCCTGGGAAACTCAAGTGGAAGCGAAAGGTAAGCACCAGTCGTCGACAGCAAAGAAGAAATTGCATGCAGGAGCTGTTTCGCGAGGTGTTGCACTCAAGGAAACAAGCAGTGCAGTATGAGAAGGCAGAACCCTTCACAGGAAAACGACCGCTCCCAAGCTGCAAGGATCTTGGAATGCGATCAAGCAACGGAGAGGACCGAAAGAAAAAAGGAAGGAAAACTCGAGTTCTAGAAAAAAATTCGGAGTTCAACGCTGTCGTGCATGCATGCGATGCGGAACTCCAGCCCACACTCGGACGATTGTGCTACGGCCAGAAGAACTTAAAACGGCGCGATCTCGACAGAACAGAGGGAGCATGGAACACACTGTTGACCAAAGAAGAAAGGGCATGAATGTGGCACTAGGAAATGGCAGCAAGGACAGACTTTGTTTCACCCTCTGGCGTCGTCCACAAGCGTACTCCTGTTGACGAGTTGTAGCACTTCAGAGCTCGTATTGTCAGACACCTAGCTGGGCGCAACTCTGTTAGAGAGCCGGCGGCAGTAAAGAGCGTTGGGGATGGCTTTTCCAAGTTCCCGGCCGTCTCCGCAACAGCCAACTTATCGCATGGAGCAGCTGATAGACTTCTGTCGCCTGTGTATGGTGTTTGCAGTGGAATCAACAATTAGGTTCGGATGGGCGAGCAGTGAGAGCTGCGGAACTACAGAACGTGTGTGTCGTCTTCAGCACGCATTCGATTTGACTCACGCAACTGTATCCGTTTTTCGTACACAACTCAGGAGCAAAAGCGTCGCAACGATGCAGCTATCATGTCGGCTTCCTTCAACGAAACCCCAAACTAAATGTCCCCTGGTTCTCCACCGCAGCGCTCGCAAACGGTTTCCGGCGTGAAACCACCAAAGCTAATTGCAAGAAGTCGCACGACCTATACTACAGGTGGTTTCTCTGTTGGAAAAGCACCCTTGCCTCGCTACTTCGCGTCACTTTGCGTCCAAGCTGTGTCTCCATGCACAAAACGTCTAGTCGCGAGGTGTTACCACTGGCTGCATGCCCTTTGCAACGCCGCTGTCTGCGAACGCCGTCGGCATTTTCACGTGCTCTGGCATCGGCGTGTGGTGGAAAACACCTACGCCAACCGATGTATGCCCCTTTGAACACCAGCTTCTCATTGTCCTGATGATTCCAGAAAAACTTCATGGTACATATTTTGACAATCAGGACAGAATTCATCGCCACAGCCGCATGAGTAGTCGCTGTCCAAAACTCCATCCCTTTGCCTCCGGCTCGTCTCCCGCCACGGTCGAGTTGAGGCTCACTGACACAGGAGATAGCAAAATCGGAAATACTGGGAGAAGCAGAGGATGTACAAGAGAAGTCTCCTTTGTTCGACTGTGACGCGGCACTCGGGATAAATTTACAACGGCTGCAGCGCAATGTTTCCCACAGTGTGTGTCGCCCCCACCGCTACTGGTGGGGCACTCCCGTACAGGCGCCGAGGTACTGCCAAGAAAGCTCATCCACCCACGGGAAGTGGGCAGCCACAAAACATTTGTTTATTGACCCACAGGGGTGCACTGAGTGCGGAAACCCCAACAAGCAATACAAAGGACAGAGACAAGCAAGCAGACGCCTTCACCGAAGCAGAGTCTCGATGCCGCAGTGTGTCAACCGTGATGAACACGAATCGGGAACACCGCCGCTTGCTCGCAAAAGGACAAAGCGCTTCCAGTGGCGGCCTGGTTGCCACGGCACTCACATACACACAGACAGACATCTACACAACTACCAAGACAGAGAAAAAAAGACAGCACCGGCGTAGTGATATCCCACATTTGAGCACCCAGCACTGCAGGGATCGTGGAGGCGCAATGCCGCACTACCGATATCGTGTAGGGTCCGGTAAACATGCATACGACAAGCGGGGGCGGGAGGGGGGGGGGGAACCGCTACTGGCCCCAGCATGCTGCTGAACGGTCTCGCACACGACGGACCGCAGACATAGCAACACACTCGAGTTTTTCGCGAGATCCCTACAGCGCAGGAAGCTCGTCGCCGGGCCGTTGACTGCCCAGCATGTTTCATGAGACACGACACCAACAGAATCAGCTAGGTTTCACAAAAGTCTACATGTCCTTCCCACGGTATACCAGCGCGGCTTCTTCGAATGCACAAACTCCACGCGCAATCCGTGGCATTATCTCCAGGTCGGAAGCGGTGCAGAAAACGCGCCGGGTCCCCCCGGATAGCCTCGCTGGTTTTGCACGAAATGGCCGTGACCCGTAGATGCAGGTTGTCAACATGAACCTGCTACCCCCGGTCGGCGCAGAAGTGTACATACAGACACCCACAGGTGCATCGAATCAGCTGACTTGGTCAGAGACACCAAACACGACTAAACACAGTTGACAACGTCTGCTGTCCTCCCGACACAGAACCGGCACCTGGTGCCTGACTTTTTTTGGGGAGCACAGGTGCTTCGCGCTTCTGGCTACGAATCAACGGACTGGCACACATTCTTCATTGTTAATGCACGCATGACCTTTCAGAAAACAACAAGACACGAACGTTGCTCCGATGACAGAAAGAGTCAGCCCGCCCGGCAGTGCGCGTCCGCCTGCGTGGAAACCACGGACGCCTGAGACTCCAGGCCGTGCAAAAACTCCCGCTGGAAACAAACAGGAACTCCGGAGTGAAGTGTAGCGAACCGAGCGGGTCGCAAAGTCGTTACCAAGCCGCACCCACCACTGCTCTTCATGGCGGTTTTCGGAGTGCGCTTCGCATGCAAGGGGCACCGTGGATACCGCGGCGCCCTCTCCGTTTGCCTCGAAAAAAACATAACTGCAGACCGTTTTCCCCCTATCCGACGACAAAGATGGAGACGGTACTCTACAGCTTCCTCGAGTCCATGGACAGAGTCCAGAACAGAGGGTTGTCACATTTCAAAACTTGCACGACATGTTCAGTGCTTCTATCAGAGTGGGCGGTAGTCTGAAACAACGTTTTCCCTTGGGAAACTTCGCGCGGCAAATTCCGGCACCGGAATGAACGCACCAGAGGATCATCAAAACTCGGGATTCCCCCTCCTTCGAAGGCACTGGCCCTGCCCCTGCGCTGAAGACACAGACTGTGCACATCGGCTTGCTCGCCTCCACTTCCCATCTCCACGCGACTCTCTCTGCCGCTCTCGACAATGCGGCAGAGAGGCTCCCCGCTGCTAGCGCGTTACAACACACATTATGAGCTACGACGATGTCTCTACACACCGGAGCTTCCATCCACGCCTTCTGGCCTCGACGCACTGGTCGCAGCCTGAGAGGAACGCGAATCTGCCAGATCAAAGTCCCGGCCTGCGTGACGCAGCACAGCCTGCCACCACGGCAGCAGCTCCGGACTTTCTCGTACCGCACTGCAGAGCTGACGGCGGCCCTAGCAACCCTGCGCTTCGTTTCTACCGCTGCATTCACTGAATTCCTCTCTCCTGTGCAGAGAGCCGCCACGGTTCGTAGCTGTGTCCCAGTTCACAGCCTCAGGTCCGTCACATAGGTACGAAACCACTTGTCGAGATTGAGGTGCAGGCGGCACTCACCGCTGCTCAGATTTGTGGAGTCCAAGAGAGAAAAGCCGCACTCGCTAACGGCTGGCGCGAGCCATGCAGGCATGGGGTCACCCTGGACTTCCCTGGAAGCCGTCCGGCTACTGGACACTTTCTCTTTGTACAGCGTCGCGAGAAACGCCTTCAACAGATGCGTTCCAAACGTCCGCCTGCGGCGCGCGCGAGTGATGAAGCCGCGTCTCAGTCTCCACGGAGACGCTCCGCCAGCCGCAGCTGCTGCGCGTGGCGTTTCCGCGTCTGCCCAAATGTACCCTATCAAGACTTCGTTTCCATCGGGAACTTGTGTGTCAGACGAAAAATCGACGGTGTTGCGTGCAGTGTCTAGACGGCGCTTGAACAAGCCCAGCGCCCAGACATCGTGTGTGCTCGTCGGGGACAGAGCCCCCGCATGCATCCAGGTGAACGTTCGAGTGCAGCAAGTCTCCGGAGCAGCCACACCTGCCGACTTCGCAGACTGCTGACTCTCCACCCGCGCGTCTTCCTGCTCGGCCGCGGCGACCAGCTTCAGGTCCGACGGCCGCAGCGGGCGCAAGTGGAAGCCGAAAGACGAAAACACCAGGAACGAAGGCAGGCAAGCGTACTTGGGCTCAACGCAGTGGTGATCCCACGGCGTGTTGAAGAGAGGCGGCAGAAGATCCTCGCGACTGGCAAACACACGAAACACACATGTAAAGAAAAGCAATGCACCGAACGAAGGGGCGGCGGGGGGGGGAGGGGGGGGGGACGGT